>NW_027274230.1:0-120698 GCF_030028105.1 Mobula birostris | reverse complement strand
TTTTATGTAGACGGGTGGGTAGGACGGCACTGGTTTTATTTAGAGAGATGGGGTGGGTGGCACTGGTTTTATGTTGATGGATCAGTAGCACGGCACTGGTTTTATGTAGATAGATGGGTCGGATGGCAATGGTCTTATGTAGATAGATGAGGAAGATGGCACTGGTTTTATGTAGAGAGATGGAGAGGACGGCACTGGTTTTATGTAGAGAGATGGAGAAGACGGCACTGGTTTTATGTAGTCAGTTGGGGAGGGTGGCACTGGTTTTATGTAGAGGGATGGAGAGGACAGCACTGTTTTTTTGTAGAGAGATGGAGAGGATGGCACTGGTTTTATGTAGAGAGACGGGGAGGACGACACTGGTTTTATGTAGAGAGATGGGGAGGACGACACTGGTTTTATGCAGACAGATGGGGAGAACGGCACTTGTTTTATGTAGATAGTTGGGTAGGACAGCACTGGTTTTATGTAGTTAGATGGGTAGGAAGGCGCTGGTTTTATGTAGTTAGATGGGGAGGACGGCATTGGTTTTATGTAGATAGATGGGGAGGATGATACTGGTTTTATGTACTTAGTTTGGGAGGACGGCACTGGTTTTATGTAGTTGGATGGGTAGGATGGCACTGGTTTTATGTAGACGGGTGGGTAGGACGGCACTGGTTTTATTTAGAGAGATGGGGTGGGTGGCACTGGTTTTATGTAGATAGATGGGTAGGACGGCAATGGTCTTATGTAGATAGATGAGGAAGATGGCACTGGTTTTATGTAGAGAGATGGAGAGGACGGCACTGGTATTATGTAGTTAGATGGGGAGGATGGCACTGGATTTATCTAGTTCATTGGGTACGACGGCACTGGTTTTATCTAGATAGATGGGGAGGACGACACTGGTTTTATGCAGACAGATGGGGAGGACGGTACTGGTTTTATGAGAGAGATGGAGAGTACGGCACTGGTATTATCTATATAGATAGGTAGGGTGGCACTGGTTTTATGTAGATAGATGGGTGGGACGGCACTGGTTTTATGTAGATAGATGGGCAAGACTGCACTGGTTTTATGTAGATAGATGGGCAAGACTGCACTGGTTTTATGTAGATAGATGGGGTGGATGGTACTGGTTTTATGTTGATGGATCAGTAGCACGGCACTGGTTTTTGTAGATAGATGGGTAGGACGGCACTGGTTTTATGTAGATAGATGGGGAGGATGGCACTGGTTTTACGTAGATAGATGGGTGGGATGACACCGGTTTTATGTAGATAGATGAGTAGGACGGCACTGGTTTTATGTAGATAGATCGGGTGGATGGCACTGGTTTTCTGTAGATAGATGGGTAGGACGGCACTGGTTTTATGTAGATAGATGGGGAGGATGGCACTTGTTTTATGTAGATAGATGGGTGGGCAGCACTGTTTTTTTGTAGATAGATGGGGAGGACGGCACTGGTTTTATGTAGGTAGGTGGGTAGGATGGCACTGGTTTTATGTAGATAGATGGGGAGGACAGCACTGGTTTTATGTAGAGAGATGTGGAGGACGGCAGTGGATTTATGTAGAGGGAGGGGGAGGACGGCACTGGTTTTATGTAGAGAGATGGGGAGGATGGCACTGGTTTTATGTAGATAGATGGGTGGGGCCACTGGTTTTATGTAGATAGATGGGTAGAACAGCACTGGTTTTATGTAGAGAGATGCTGAGGACGGCACTGCATTTATGTAGATAGATGGGAAGGACAAAACTGGTTTTATGTAGAGAGATGGAGAGGACGGCACTGGTTATATGTAGTCAGATGGGGAGGGTGGCACTGGTTTTATGTAGAGAGATGGAGAGTACGGCACTGGTATTATGTAGTTAGATGGGGAGGACGGCACTGGCTTTACGTAGATAGATGGTTAGGACGGCACTGGTTTTATGTAGATAGATGGGTAGGACGGCACTGGTTTTATGTAGAGAGATGTTGTGGACTGCACCGCTTTTATGTAGATAGATGGGGAGGAGAAAACTGGTTTTATGTAGAGAGATGGAGAGGACGGCACTGGTTTTATGTAGTCAGATGGGGAGGGTGGCACTGGTTTTATGTAGACGGGTGGGTAGGACGGCACTGGTTTTATTTAGAGAGATGGGGTGGGTGGCACTGGTTTTATGTTGATAGATCAGTAGCACGGCACTGGTTTTATGTAGATAGATGGGTCGGATGGCAATGGTCTTATGTAGATAGATGAGGAAGATGGCACTGGTTTTATGTAGAGAGATGGAGAGGACGGTACTGGTTTTATGTAGAGAGATGGAGAAGACGGCACTGGTTTTATGTAGTCAGTTGGGGAGGGTGGCACTGGTTTTATGTAGAGGGATGGAGAGGACGGCACTGTTTTTTTCTAGAGAGATGGAGAGGATGGCACTGGTTTTATGTAGAGAGACGGGGAGGACGACACTGGTTTTATGTAGAGAGATGGGGAGGACGACACTGGTTTTATGCAGACAGATGGGGAGAACGGCACTTGTTTTATGTAGATAGTTGGGTAGGACAGCACTGGTTTTATGTAGTTAGATGGGTAGGAAGGCGCTGGTTTTATGTAGTTAGATGGGGAGGACGGCACTGGTTTTATGTAGATAGATGGGGAGGATGATACTGGTTTTATGTACTTAGTTTGGGAGGACGGCACTGGTTTTATGTAGTTGGATGGGTAGGATGGCACTGGTTTTATGTAGACGGGTGGGTAGGACGGCACTGGTTTTATTTAGAGAGATGGGGTGGGTGGCACTGGTTTTATGTAGATAGATGGGTAGGACGGCAATGGTCTGATGTAGATAGATGAGGAAGATGGCACTGGTTTTATGTAGAGAGATGGAGAGGACGGCACTGGTATTATGTAGTTAGATGGGGAGGATGGCACTGGATTTATCTAGTTCGTTGGGTACGACGGCACTGGTTTTATCTAGATAGATGGGGAGGACGACACTGGTTTTATGCAGACAGATGGGGAGGACGGTACTGGTTTTATGAGAGAGATGGAGAGTACGGCACTGGTATTATCTATATAGATAGGTAGGGTGGCACTGGTTTTATGTAGATAGATGGGTGGGACGGCACTGGTTTTATGTAGATAGATGGGCAAGACTGCACTGGTTTTATGAAGATAGATGGGGTGGATGGTACTGGTTTTATGTTGATGGATCAGTAGCACGGCACTGGTTTTTGTAGATAGATGGGAAGGACGGCACTGGTTTTATGTAGATAGATGGGGAGGATGGCACTGGTTTTACGTAGATAGATGGGTGGGATGACACCGGTTTTATGTAGATAGATGAGTAGGACGGCACTGGTTTTATGTAGATAGATCAGGTGGATGGCACTGGTTTTCTGTAGATAGATGGGTAGGACGGCACTGGTTTTATGTAGATAGATGGGGAGGATGGCACTTGTTTTATGTAGATAGATGGGTGGGCAGCACTGTTTTTTTGTAGATAGATGGGGAGGACGGCACTGGTTTTATGTAGGTAGGTGGGTAGGATGGCACTGGTTTTATGTAGATAGATGAGGAAGATGGCACTGGTTTTATGTAGAGAGATGGAGAGGACGGCACTGGTTTTATGTAGAGAGATGGAGAAGACGGCACTGGTTTTATGTAGTCAGTTGGGGAGGGTGGCACTGGTTTTATGTAGAGGGATGGAGAGGACAGCACTGTTTTTTTGTAGAGAGATGGAGAGGATGGCACTGGTTTTATGTAGAGAGACGGGGAGGACGACACTGGTTTTATGTAGAGAGATGGGGAGGACGACACTGGTTTTATGCAGACAGATGGGGAGAACGGCACTTGTTTTATGTAGATAGTTGGGTAGGACAGCACTGGTTTTATGTAGTTAGATGGGTAGGAAGGCGCTGGTTTTATGTAGTTAGATGGGGAGGACGGCATTGGTTTTATGTAGATAGATGGGGAGGATGATACTGGTTTTATGTACTTAGTTTGGGAGGACGGCACTGGTTTTATGTAGTTGGATGGGTAGGATGGCACTGGTTTTATGTAGACGGGTGGGTAGGACGGCACTGGTTTTATTTAGAGAGATGGGGTGGGTGGCACTGGTTTTATGTAGATAGATGGGTAGGACGGCAATGGTCTTATGTAGATAGATGAGGAAGATGGCACTGGTTTTATGTAGAGAGATGGAGAGGACGGCACTGGTATTATGTAGTTAGATGGGGAGGATGGCACTGGATTTATCTAGTTCATTGGGTACGACGGCACTGGTTTTATCTAGATAGATGGGGAGGACGACACTGGTTTTATGCAGACAGATGGGGAGGACGGTACTGGTTTTATGAGAGAGATGGAGAGTACGGCACTGGTATTATCTATATAGATAGGTAGGGTGGCACTGGTTTTATGTAGATAGATGGGTGGGACGGCACTGGTTTTATGTAGATAGATGGGCAAGACTGCACTGGTTTTATGTAGATAGATGGGCAAGACTGCACTGGTTTTATGTAGATAGATGGGGTGGATGGTACTGGTTTTATGTTGATGGATCAGTAGCACGGCACTGGTTTTTGTAGATAGATGGGTAGGACGGCACTGGTTTTATGTAGATAGATGGGGAGGATGGCACTGGTTTTACGTAGATAGATGGGTGGGATGACACCGGTTTTATGTAGATAGATGAGTAGGACGGCACTGGTTTTATGTAGATAGATCGGGTGGATGGCACTGGTTTTCTGTAGATAGATGGGTAGGACGGCACTGGTTTTATGTAGATAGATGGGGAGGATGGCACTTGTTTTATGTAGATAGATGGGTGGGCAGCACTGTTTTTTTGTAGATAGATGGGGAGGACGGCACTGGTTTTATGTAGGTAGGTGGGTAGGATGGCACTGGTTTTATGTAGATAGATGGGGAGGACAGCACTGGTTTTATGTAGAGAGATGTGGAGGACGGCAGTGGATTTATGTAGAGGGAGGGGGAGGACGGCACTGGTTTTATGTAGAGAGATGGGGAGGATGGCACTGGTTTTATGTAGATAGATGGGTGGGGCCACTGGTTTTATGTAGATAGATGGGTAGAACAGCACTGGTTTTATGTAGAGAGATGCTGAGGACGGCACTGCATTTATGTAGATAGATGGGAAGGACAAAACTGGTTTTATGTAGAGAGATGGAGAGGACGGCACTGGTTATATGTAGTCAGATGGGGAGGGTGGCACTGGTTTTATGTAGAGAGATGGAGAGTACGGCACTGGTATTATGTAGTTAGATGGGGAGGACGGCACTGGCTTTACGTAGATAGATGGTTAGGACGGCACTGGTTTTATGTAGATAGATGGGTAGGACGGCACTGGTTTTATGTAGAGAGATGTTGTGGACTGCACCGCTTTTATGTAGATAGATGGGGAGGAGAAAACTGGTTTTATGTAGAGAGATGGAGAGGACGGCACTGGTTTTATGTAGTCAGATGGGGAGGGTGGCACTGGTTTTATGTAGACGGGTGGGTAGGACGGCACTGGTTTTATTTAGAGAGATGGGGTGGGTGGCACTGGTTTTATGTTGATAGATCAGTAGCACGGCACTGGTTTTATGTAGATAGATGGGTCGGATGGCAATGGTCTTATGTAGATAGATGAGGAAGATGGCACTGGTTTTATGTAGAGAGATGGAGAGGACGGTACTGGTTTTATGTAGAGAGATGGAGAAGACGGCACTGGTTTTATGTAGTCAGTTGGGGAGGGTGGCACTGGTTTTATGTAGAGGGATGGAGAGGACGGCACTGTTTTTTTCTAGAGAGATGGAGAGGATGGCACTGGTTTTATGTAGAGAGACGGGGAGGACGACACTGGTTTTATGTAGAGAGATGGGGAGGACGACACTGGTTTTATGCAGACAGATGGGGAGAACGGCACTTGTTTTATGTAGATAGTTGGGTAGGACAGCACTGGTTTTATGTAGTTAGATGGGTAGGAAGGCGCTGGTTTTATGTAGTTAGATGGGGAGGACGGCACTGGTTTTATGTAGATAGATGGGGAGGATGATACTGGTTTTATGTACTTAGTTTGGGAGGACGGCACTGGTTTTATGTAGTTGGATGGGTAGGATGGCACTGGTTTTATGTAGACGGGTGGGTAGGACGGCACTGGTTTTATTTAGAGAGATGGGGTGGGTGGCACTGGTTTTATGTAGATAGATGGGTAGGACGGCAATGGTCTGATGTAGATAGATGAGGAAGATGGCACTGGTTTTATGTAGAGAGATGGAGAGGACGGCACTGGTATTATGTAGTTAGATGGGGAGGATGGCACTGGATTTATCTAGTTCGTTGGGTACGACGGCACTGGTTTTATCTAGATAGATGGGGAGGACGACACTGGTTTTATGCAGACAGATGGGGAGGACGGTACTGGTTTTATGAGAGAGATGGAGAGTACGGCACTGGTATTATCTATATAGATAGGTAGGGTGGCACTGGTTTTATGTAGATAGATGGGTGGGACGGCACTGGTTTTATGTAGATAGATGGGCAAGACTGCACTGGTTTTATGAAGATAGATGGGGTGGATGGTACTGGTTTTATGTTGATGGATCAGTAGCACGGCACTGGTTTTTGTAGATAGATGGGAAGGACGGCACTGGTTTTATGTAGATAGATGGGGAGGATGGCACTGGTTTTACGTAGATAGATGGGTGGGATGACACCGGTTTTATGTAGATAGATGAGTAGGACGGCACTGGTTTTATGTAGATAGATCAGGTGGATGGCACTGGTTTTCTGTAGATAGATGGGTAGGACGGCACTGGTTTTATGTAGATAGATGGGGAGGATGGCACTTGTTTTATGTAGATAGATGGGTGGGCAGCACTGTTTTTTTGTAGATAGATGGGGAGGACGGCACTGGTTTTATGTAGGTAGGTGGGTAGGATGGCACTGGTTTTATGTAGATAGATGGGGAGGACAGCACTGGTTTTATGTAGAGAGATGTGGAGGACGGCAGTGGATTTATGTAGAGGGAGGGGGAGGACGGCACTGGTTTTATGTAGAGAGATGGGGAGGATGGCACTGGTTTTATGTAGATAGATGGGTGGGGCCACTGGTTTTATGTAGATAGATGGGTAGAACGGCACTGGTTTTATGTAGAGAGATGCTGAGGACGGCACTGCTTTTATGTAGATAGATGGGGAGGACAAAAGTGGTTTTATGTAGAGAGATGGAGAGGACGGCACTGGTTATATGTAGTCAGATGGGGAGGGTGGCACTGGTTTTATGTAGAGAGATGGAGAGTACGGCACTGGTATTATGTAGTTAGATGGGGAGGACGGCACTGGCTTTACGTAGATAGATGGGTAGGACGGCACTGGTTTTATGTAGAGAGATGGAGAGGACGGCACTGGTTTTATGTAGTCAGATGGGGAGGGTGGCACTGGTTTTATGTAGAGAGATGGCGAGGACGGCACTGGTTTTATGTAGATAGATGGGGAGGACAGCACTGGTTTTATGTAGATAGATGGAGAGGATGATACTGGTTTTATGTACTTAGTTGGGGAGGACGGCACTGGTTTTATGTAGATGGATGGGTAGGATGGCAGTGGTTTTATGTAGACGGGTGGGTAGGACGGCACTGGTTTTATTTAGAGAGATGGGGTGGGTGGCACTGGTTTTATGTTGATGGATCAGTAGCACGGCACTGGTTTTATGTAGATAGATGGGTCGGATGGCAATGGTCTTATGTAGATAGATGAGGAAGATGGCACTGGTTTTATGTAGAGAGATGGAGAGGACGGCACTGGTTTTATGTAGAGAGATGGAGAAGACGGCACTGGTTTTATGTAGTCAGTTGGGGAGGGTGGCACTGGTTTTATGTAGAGGGATGGAGAGGACAGCACTGTTTTTTTGTAGAGAGATGGAGAGGATGGCACTGGTTTTATGTAGAGAGATGGGGAGGATGGCACTGGTTTTATGTAGATAGATGGGTGGGGCCACTGGTTTTATGTAGATAGATGGGTAGAACGGCACTGGTTTTATGTAGAGAGATGCTGAGGACGGCACTGCTTTTATGTAGATAGATGGGGAGGACAAAAGTGGTTTTATGTAGAGAGATGGAGAGGACGGCACTGGTTATATGTAGTCAGATGGGGAGGGTGGCACTGGTTTTATGTAGAGAGATGGAGAGTACGGCACTGGTATTATGTAGTTAGATGGGGATGACGGCACTGGCTTTACGTAGATAGATGGGTAGGACGGCACTGGTTTTATGTAGAGAGATGGAGAGGACGGCACTGGTTTTATGTAGTCAGATGGGGAGGGTGGCACTGGTTTTATGTAGAGAGATGGCGAGGACGGCACTGGTTTTATGTAGATAGATGGGGAGGACAGCACTGGTTTTATGTAGATAGATGGAGAGGATGATACTGGTTTTATGTACTTAGTTGGGGAGGACGGCACTGGTTTTATGTAGATGGATGGGTAGGATGGCAGTGGTTTTATGTAGACGGGTGGGTAGGACGGCACTGGTTTTATTTAGAGAGATGGGGTGGGTGGCACTGGTTTTATGTTGATGGATCAGTAGCACGGCACTGGTTTTATGTAGATAGATGGGTCGGATGGCAATGGTCTTATGTAGATAGATGAGGAAGATGGCACTGGTTTTATGTAGAGAGATGGAGAGGACGGCACTGGTTTTATGTAGAGAGATGGAGAAGACGGCACTGGTTTTATGTAGTCAGTTGGGGAGGGTGGCACTGGTTTTTTGTAGAGAGATGGAGAGGATGGCACTGGTTTTATGTAGAGAGACGGGGAGGACGACACTGGTTTTATGTAGAGAGATGGGGAGGACGACACTGGTTTTATGCAGACAGATGGGGAGAACGGCACTTGTTTTATGTAGATAGTTGGGTAGGACAGCACTGGTTTTATGTAGTTAGATGGGTAGGAAGGCGCTGGTTTTATGTAGTTAGATGGGGAGGACGGCATTGGTTTTATGTAGATAGATGGGGAGGATGATACTGGTTTTATGTACTTAGTTTGGGAGGACGGCACTGGTTTTATGTAGTTGGATGGGTAGGATGGCACTGGTTTTATGTAGACGGGTGGGTAGGACGGCACTGGTTTTATTTAGAGAGATGGGGTGGGTGGCACTGGTTTTATGTAGATAGATGGGTAGGACGGCAATGGTCTTATGTAGATAGATGAGGAAGATGGCACTGGTTTTATGTAGAGAGATGGAGAGGACGGCACTGGTATTATGTAGTTAGATGGGGAGGATGGCACTGGATTTATCTAGTTCATTGGGTACGACGGCACTGGTTTTATCTAGATAGATGGGGAGGACGACACTGGTTTTATGCAGACAGATGGGGAGGACGGTACTGGTTTTATGAGAGAGATGGAGAGTACGGCACTGGTATTATCTATATAGATAGGTAGGGTGGCACTGGTTTTATGTAGATAGATGGGTGGGACGGCACTGGTTTTATGTAGATAGATGGGCAAGACTGCACTGGTTTTATGTAGATAGATGGGCAAGACTGCACTGGTTTTATGTAGATAGATGGGGTGGATGGTACTGGTTTTATGTTGATGGATCAGTAGCACGGCACTGGTTTTTGTAGATAGATGGGTAGGACGGCACTGGTTTTATGTAGATAGATGGGGAGGATGGCACTGGTTTTACGTAGATAGATGGGTGGGATGACACCGGTTTTATGTAGATAGATGAGTAGGACGGCACTGGTTTTATGTAGATAGATCGGGTGGATGGCACTGGTTTTCTGTAGATAGATGGGTAGGACGGCACTGGTTTTATGTAGATAGATGGGGAGGATGGCACTTGTTTTATGTAGATAGATGGGTGGGCAGCACTGTTTTTTTGTAGATAGATGGGGAGGACGGCACTGGTTTTATGTAGGTAGGTGGGTAGGATGGCACTGGTTTTATGTAGATAGATGGGGAGGACAGCACTGGTTTTATGTAGAGAGATGTGGAGGACGGCAGTGGATTTATGTAGAGGGAGGGGGAGGACGGCACTGGTTTTATGTAGAGAGATGGGGAGGATGGCACTGGTTTTATGTAGATAGATGGGTGGGGCCACTGGTTTTATGTAGATAGATGGGTAGAACAGCACTGGTTTTATGTAGAGAGATGCTGAGGACGGCACTGCATTTATGTAGATAGATGGGAAGGACAAAACTGGTTTTATGTAGAGAGATGGAGAGGACGGCACTGGTTATATGTAGTCAGATGGGGAGGGTGGCACTGGTTTTATGTAGAGAGATGGAGAGTACGGCACTGGTATTATGTAGTTAGATGGGGAGGACGGCACTGGCTTTACGTAGATAGATGGTTAGGACGGCACTGGTTTTATGTAGATAGATGGGTAGGACGGCACTGGTTTTATGTAGAGAGATGTTGTGGACTGCACCGCTTTTATGTAGATAGATGGGGAGGAGAAAACTGGTTTTATGTAGAGAGATGGAGAGGACGGCACTGGTTTTATGTAGTCAGATGGGGAGGGTGGCACTGGTTTTATGTAGACGGGTGGGTAGGACGGCACTGGTTTTATTTAGAGAGATGGGGTGGGTGGCACTGGTTTTATGTTGATAGATCAGTAGCACGGCACTGGTTTTATGTAGATAGATGGGTCGGATGGCAATGGTCTTATGTAGATAGATGAGGAAGATGGCACTGGTTTTATGTAGAGAGATGGAGAGGACGGTACTGGTTTTATGTAGAGAGATGGAGAAGACGGCACTGGTTTTATGTAGTCAGTTGGGGAGGGTGGCACTGGTTTTATGTAGAGGGATGGAGAGGACGGCACTGTTTTTTTCTAGAGAGATGGAGAGGATGGCACTGGTTTTATGTAGAGAGACGGGGAGGACGACACTGGTTTTATGTAGAGAGATGGGGAGGACGACACTGGTTTTATGCAGACAGATGGGGAGAACGGCACTTGTTTTATGTAGATAGTTGGGTAGGACAGCACTGGTTTTATGTAGTTAGATGGGTAGGAAGGCGCTGGTTTTATGTAGTTAGATGGGGAGGACGGCACTGGTTTTATGTAGATAGATGGGGAGGATGATACTGGTTTTATGTACTTAGTTTGGGAGGACGGCACTGGTTTTATGTAGTTGGATGGGTAGGATGGCACTGGTTTTATGTAGACGGGTGGGTAGGACGGCACTGGTTTTATTTAGAGAGATGGGGTGGGTGGCACTGGTTTTATGTAGATAGATGGGTAGGACGGCAATGGTCTGATGTAGATAGATGAGGAAGATGGCACTGGTTTTATGTAGAGAGATGGAGAGGACGGCACTGGTATTATGTAGTTAGATGGGGAGGATGGCACTGGATTTATCTAGTTCGTTGGGTACGACGGCACTGGTTTTATCTAGATAGATGGGGAGGACGACACTGGTTTTATGCAGACAGATGGGGAGGACGGTACTGGTTTTATGAGAGAGATGGAGAGTACGGCACTGGTATTATCTATATAGATAGGTAGGGTGGCACTGGTTTTATGTAGATAGATGGGTGGGACGGCACTGGTTTTATGTAGATAGATGGGCAAGACTGCACTGGTTTTATGAAGATAGATGGGGTGGATGGTACTGGTTTTATGTTGATGGATCAGTAGCACGGCACTGGTTTTTGTAGATAGATGGGAAGGACGGCACTGGTTTTATGTAGATAGATGGGGAGGATGGCACTGGTTTTACGTAGATAGATGGGTGGGATGACACCGGTTTTATGTAGATAGATGAGTAGGACGGCACTGGTTTTATGTAGATAGATCAGGTGGATGGCACTGGTTTTCTGTAGATAGATGGGTAGGACGGCACTGGTTTTATGTAGATAGATGGGGAGGATGGCACTTGTTTTATGTAGATAGATGGGTGGGCAGCACTGTTTTTTTGTAGATAGATGGGGAGGACGGCACTGGTTTTATGTAGGTAGGTGGGTAGGATGGCACTGGTTTTATGTAGATAGATGGGGAGGACAGCACTGGTTTTATGTAGAGAGATGTGGAGGACGGCAGTGGATTTATGTAGAGGGAGGGGGAGGACGGCACTGGTTTTATGTAGAGAGATGGGGAGGATGGCACTGGTTTTATGTAGATAGATGGGTGGGGCCACTGGTTTTATGTAGATAGATGGGTAGAACGGCACTGGTTTTATGTAGAGAGATGCTGAGGACGGCACTGCTTTTATGTAGATAGATGGGGAGGACAAAAGTGGTTTTATGTAGAGAGATGGAGAGGACGGCACTGGTTATATGTAGTCAGATGGGGAGGGTGGCACTGGTTTTATGTAGAGAGATGGAGAGTACGGCACTGGTATTATGTAGTTAGATGGGGAGGACGGCACTGGCTTTACGTAGATAGATGGGTAGGACGGCACTGGTTTTATGTAGAGAGATGGAGAGGACGGCACTGGTTTTATGTAGTCAGATGGGGAGGGTGGCACTGGTTTTATGTAGAGAGATGGCGAGGACGGCACTGGTTTTATGTAGATAGATGGGGAGGACAGCACTGGTTTTATGTAGATAGATGGAGAGGATGATACTGGTTTTATGTACTTAGTTGGGGAGGACGGCACTGGTTTTATGTAGATGGATGGGTAGGATGGCAGTGGTTTTATGTAGACGGGTGGGTAGGACGGCACTGGTTTTATTTAGAGAGATGGGGTGGGTGGCACTGGTTTTATGTTGATGGATCAGTAGCACGGCACTGGTTTTATGTAGATAGATGGGTCGGATGGCAATGGTCTTATGTAGATAGATGAGGAAGATGGCACTGGTTTTATGTAGAGAGATGGAGAGGACGGCACTGGTTTTATGTAGAGAGATGGAGAAGACGGCACTGGTTTTATGTAGTCAGTTGGGGAGGGTGGCACTGGTTATATGTAGAGGGATGGAGAGGACGGCACTGTTTTTTTGTAGAGAGATGGAGAGGATGGCACTGGTTTTATGTAGAGAGACGGGGAGGACGACACTGGTTTTATGTAGAGAGATGGGGAGGACGACACTGGTTTTATGCAGACAGATGGGGAGAACGGCACTTGTTTTATGTAGATCGTTGGGTAGGACAGCACTGGTTTTATGTAGTTAGATGGGTAGGAAGGCGCCGGTTTTATGTAGTTAGATGGGGAGGACGGCACTGGTTTTATGTAGATAGATGGGGAGGATGATACTTGTTTTATGTACTTAGTTTGGGAGGACGGCACTGGTTTTATGTAGTTGGATGGGTAGGATGGCACTGGTTTTATGTAGACGGGTGGGTAGGACGGCACTGGTTTTATTTAGAGAGATGGGGTGGGTGGCACTGGTTTTATGTAGATAGATGGGTAGGACGGCAATGGTCTTATGTAGATAGATGAGGAAGATGGCACTGGTTTTATGTAGAGAGATGGAGAGGACGGCACTGGTATTATGTAGTTAGATGGGGAGGATGGCACTGGATTTATCTAGTTCGTTGGGTACGACGGCACTGGTTTTATCTAGATAGATGGGGAGGACGACACTGGTTTTATGCAGACAGATGGGGAGGACGGTACTGGTTTTATGAGAGAGATGGAGAGTACGGCACTGGTATTATCTATATAGATAGGTAGGGTGGCACTGGTTTTATGTAGATAGATGGGTGGGACGGCACTGGTTTTATGTAGATAGATGGGCAAGACTGCACTGGTTTTATGTAGATAGATGGGGTGGATGGTACTGGTTTTATGTTGATGGATCAGTAGCACGGCACTGGTTTTTGTAGATAGAAGGGTAGGACGGCACTGGTTTTATGTAGATAGATGGGGAGGATGGCACTTGTTTTATGTAGATAGATGGGTGGGCAGCACTGTTTTTTTGTAGATAGATGGGGAGGACGGCACTGGTTTTATGTAGGTAGGTGGGTAGGATGGCACTGGTTTTATGTAGATAGATGGGGAGGACAGCACTGGTTTTATGTAGAGAGATGTGGAGGACGGCAGTGGATTTATGTAGAGGGAGGGGGAGGACGGCACTGGTTTTATGTAGAGAGATGGGGAGGATGGCACTGGTGTTATGTAGATAGATGGGTGGGACGGCACTGGTTTTATGTAGATAGATGGGGAGGATGGCACTGGTTTTATGTAGATAGATGGGTGGGGCCACTGGTTTTATGTAGATAGATGGGTAGAACGGCACTGGTTTTATGTAGAGAGATGCTGAGGACGGCACTGCTTTTATGTAGATAGATGGGGAGGACAAAACTGGTTTTATGTAGAGAGATGGAGAGGACGGCACTGGTTATATGTAGTCAGATGGGGAGGGTGGCACTGGTTTTATGTAGAGAGATGGAGAGTACGGCACTGGTATTATGTAGTTAGATGGGGAGAACGGCACTGGCTTTACGTAGATAGATGGGTAGGACGGCACTGGTTTTATGTAGATAGATGGGTAGGACGGCACTGGTTTTATGTAGAGAGATGTTGTGGACTGCACCGCTTTTATGTAGATAGATGGGGAGGAGAAAACTGGTTTTATGTAGAGAGATGGAGAGGACGGCACTGGTTTTATGTAGTCAGATGGGGAGGGTGGCACTGGTTTTATGTAGATGGGTGGGTAGGACGGCACTGGTTTTATTTAGAGAGATGGGGTGGGTGGCAGTGGTTTTATGTTGATAGATCAGTAGCACGGCACTGGTTTTATGTAGATAGATGGGTCGGATGGCAATGGTCTTATGTAGATAGATGAGGAAGATGGCACTGGTTTTATGTAGAGAGATGGAGAGGACGGCACTGGTTTTATGTAGAGAGATGGAGAAGACGGCACTGGTTTTATGTAGTCAGTTGGGGAGGGTGGCACTGGTTTTATGTAGAGGGATGGAGAGGACGGCACTGTTTTTTTGTAGAGAGATGGAGAGGATGGCACTGGTTTTATGTAGAGAGACGGGGAGGACGACACTGGTTTTATGCAGAGAGATGGGGAGGACGACACTGGTTTTATGCAGACAGATGGGGAGAACGGCACTTGTTTTATGTAGATAGTTGGGTAGGACAGCACTGGTTTTATGTAGTTAGATGGGTAGGAAGGCGCTGGTTTTATGTAGTTAGATGGGGAGGACGGCACTGGTTTTATGTAGATAGATGGGGAGGATGATACTGGTTTTATGTACTTAGTTTGGGAGGACGGCACTGGTTTTATGTAGTTGGATGGGTAGGATGGCACTGGTTTTATGTAGACGGGTGGGTAGGACGGCACTGGTTTTATTTAGAGAGATGGGGTGGGTGGCACTGGTTTTATGTAGATAGATGGGTAGGACGGCAATGGTCTTATGTAGATAGATGAGGAAGATGGCACTGGTTTTATGTAGAGAGATGGAGAGGACGGCACTGGTATTATGTAGTTAGATGGGGAGGATGGCACTGGATTTATCTAGTTCGTTGGGTACGACGGCACTGGTTTTATCTAGATAGATGGGGAGGACGACACTGGTTTTATGCAGACAGATGGGGAGGACGGTACTGGTTTTATGAGAGAGATGGAGAGTACGGCACTGGTATTATCTATATAGATAGGTAGGGTGGCACTGGTTTTATGTTGATAGATGGGTGGGACGGCACTGGTTTTATGTAGATAGATGGGCAAGACTGCACTGGTTTTATGTAGATAGATGGGGTGGATGGTACTGGTTTTATGTTGATGGATCAGTAGCACGGCACTGGTTTTTGTAGATAGATGGGAAGGACGGCACTGGTTTTATGTAGATAGATGGGGAGGATGGCACTGGTTTTACGTAGATAGATGGGTGGGATGACACCGGTTTTATGTAGATAGATGAGTAGGACGGCACTGGTTTTATGTAGATAGATCAGGTGGATGGCACTGGTTTTCTGTAGATAGATGGGTAGGACGGCACTGGTTTTACGTAGATAGATGGGGAGGATGGCACTTGTTTTATGTAGATAGATGGGTGGGCAGGACTGTTTTTTTGTAGATAGATGGGGAGGACGGCACTGGTTTTATGTAGGTAGGTGGGTAGGATGGCACTGGTTTTATGTAGATAGATGGGGAGGACAGCACTGGTTTTATGTAGAGAGATGTGGAGGACGGCAGTGGATTTATGTAGAGGGAGGGGGAGGACGGCACTGGTTTTATGTAGAGAGATGGGGAGGATGGCACTGGTTTTATGTAGATAGATGGGTGGGGCCACTGGTTTTATGTAGATAGATGGGTAGAACGGCACTGGTTTTATGTAGAGAGATGCTGAGGACGGCACTGCATTTATGTAGATAGATGGGGAGGACAAAACTGGTTTTATGTAGAGAGATGGAGAGGACGGCACTGGTTATATGTAGTCAGATGGGGAGGGTGGCACTGGTTTTATGTAGAGGGATGGAGAGGACGGCACTGTTTTTTTGTAGAGAGATGGAGAGGATGGCACTGGTTTTATGTAGAGAGACGGGGAGGACGACACTGGTTTTATGTAGAGAGATGGGAAGGACGACACTGGTTTTATGCAGACAGATGGGGAGAACGGCACTTGTTTTATGTAGATAGTTGGGTAGGACAGCACTGGTTTTATGTAGTTAGATGGGTAGGAAGGCGCTGGTTTTATGTAGTTAGATGGGTAGGACGGCACTGGTTTTATGTAGAGAGATGGAGAGGACGGCACTGGTTTTATGTAGTCAGATGGGGAGGGTGGCACTGGTTTTATGTAGAGAGATGGCGAGGACGGCACTGGTTTTATGTAGATAGATGGGGAGGACAGCACTGGTTTTATGTAGATAGATGGAGAGGATGATACTGGTTTTATGTACTTAGTTGGGGAGGACGGCACTGGTTTTATGTAGATGGATGGGTAGGATGGCAGTGGTTTTATGTAGACGGGTGGGTAGGACGGCACTGGTTTTATTTAGAGAGATGGGGTGGGTGGCACTGGTTTTATGTTGATGGATCAGTAGCACGGCACTGGTTTTATGTAGATAGATGGGTCGGATGGCAATGGTCTTATGTAGATAGATGAGGAAGATGGCACTGGTTTTATGTAGAGAGATGGAGAGGACGGCACTGGTTTTAAGTAGAGAGATGGAGAAGACGGCACTGGTTTTATGTAGTCAGTTGGGGAGGGTGGCACTGGTTTTATGTAGAGGGATGGAGAGGACGGCACTGTTTTTTTGTAGAGAGATGGAGAGGATGGCACTGGTTTTATGTAGAGAGACGGGGAGGACGACACTGGTTTTATGCAGACAGATGGGGAGAACGGCACTTGTTTTATGTAGATAGTTGGGTAGGACAGCACTGGTTTTATGTAGTTAGATGGGTAGGAAGGCGCTGGTTTTATGTAGTTAGATGGGGAGGACGGCACTGGTTTTATGTAGATAGATGGGGAGGATGATACTGGTTTTATGTACTTAGTTTGGGAGGACGGCACTGGTTTTATGTAGTTGGATGGGTAGGATGGCACTGGTTTTATGTAGACGGGTGGGTAGGACGGCACTGGTTTTATTTAGAGAGATGGGGTGGGTGGCACTGGTTTTATGTTGATAGATGGGTAGGACGGCAATGGTCTTATGTAGATAGATGAGGAAGATGGCACTGGTTTTATGTAGAGAGATGGAGAGGACGGCACTGGTATTATGTAGTTAGATGGGGAGGATGGCACTGGATTTATCTAGTTCGTTGGGTACGACGGCACTGGTTTTATCTAGATAGATGGGGAGGACAACACTGGTTTTATGCAGACAGATGGGGAGGACGGTACTGGTTTTATGAGAGAGATGGAGAGTACGGCACTGGTATTATCTATATAGATAGGTAGGGTGGCACTGGTTTTATGTAGATAGATGGGTGGGACGGCACTGGTTTTATGTAGATAGATGGGCAAGACTGCACTGGTTTTATGTAGACAGATGGGGTGGATGGTACTGGTTTTATGTTGATGGATCAGTAGCACGGCACTGGTTTTTGTAGATAGATGGGTAGGACGGCACTGGTTTTATGTAGATAGATGGGGAGGATGGCACTTGTTTTATGTAGATAGATGGGTGGGCAGCACTGTTTTTTTGTAGATAGATGGGGAGGACGGCACTGGTTTTATGTAGGTAGGTGGGTAGGATGGCACTGGTTTTATGTAGATAGATGGGGAGGACAGCACTGGTTTTATGTAGAGAGATGTGGAGGACGGCAGTGGATTTATGTAGAGGGATGGGGGAGGACGGCACTGGTTTTATGTAGAGAGATGGGGAGGATGGCACTGGTGTTATGTAGATAGATGGGTGGGACGGCACTGGTTTTATGTAGATAGATGGGGAGGATGGCACTGGTTTTATGTAGATAGATGGGTGGGGCCACTGGTTTTATGTAGATAGATGGGTAGAACGGCACTGGTTTTATGTAGAGAGATGCTGAGGACGGCACTGCTTTTATGTAGATAGATGGGGAGGACAAAACTGGTTTTATGTAGAGAGATGGAGAGGACGGCACTGGTTATATGTAGTCAGATGGGGAGGGTGGCACTGGTTTTATGTAGAGAGATGGAGAGTACGGCACTGGTATTATGTAGTTAGATGGGGAGAACGGCACTGGCTTTACGTAGATAGATGGGTAGGACGGCACTGGTTTTATGTAGATAGATGGGTAGGACGGCACTGGTTTTATGTAGAGAGATGTTGTGGACTGCACCGCTTTTATGTAGATAGATGGGGAGGAGAAAACTGGTTTTATGTAGAGAGATGGAGAGGACGGCACTGGTTTTATGTAGTCAGATGGGGAGGGTGGCACTGGTTTTATGTAGACGGGTGGGTAGGACGGCACTGGTTTTATTTAGAGAGATGGGGTGGGTGGCACTGGTTTTATGTTGATAGATCAGTAGCACGGCACTGGTTTTATGTAGATAGATGGGTCGGATGGCAATGGTCTTATGTAGATAGATGAGGAAGATGGCACTGGTTTTATGTAGAGAGATGGAGAGGACGGCACTGGTTTTATGTAGAGAGATGGAGAAGACGGCACTGGTTTTATGTAGTCAGTTGGGGAGGGTGGCACTGGTTTTATGTAGAGGGATGGAGAGGACGGCACTGTTTTTTTGTAGAGAGATGGAGAGGATGGCACTGGTTTTATGTAGAGAGACGGGGAGGACGACACTGGTTTTATGCAGAGAGATGGGGAGGACGACACTGTTTTTATGCAGACAGATGGGGAGAACGGCACTTGTTTTATGTAGATAGTTGGGTAGGACAGCACTGGTTTTATGTAGTTAGATGGGTAGGACGGCGCTGGTTTTATGTAGTTAGATGGGGAGGACGGCACTGGTTTTATGTAGATAGATGGGCAAGACTGCACTGGTTTTATGTAGATAGATGGGGTGGATGGTACTGGTTTTATGTTGATGGATCAGTAGCACGGCACTGGTTTTTGTAGATAGATGGGTAGGACGGCACTGGTTTTATGTAGATAGATGGGGAGGATGGCATTGGTTTTACATAGATAGATGGGTGGGATGACACCGGTTTTATGTAGATAGATGAGTAGGACGGCACTGGTTTTATGTAGATAGATGGGGAGGACAGCACTGGTTTTATGTAGAGAGATGTGGAGGACGGCAGTGGATTTATGTAGAGGGAGGGGGAGGACGGCACTGGTTTTATGTAGAGAGATGGGGAGGATGGCACTGGTGTTATGTAGATAGATGGGTTGGACGGCACTGGTTTTATGTAGATAGATGGGGAGGATGGCACTGGTTTTATGTAGATAGATGGGTGGGGCCACTGGTTTTATGTAGATAGATGGGTAGAACGGCACTGGTTTTATGTAGAGAGATGCTGAGGACGGCACTGCTTTTATGTAGATAGATGGGGAGGACAGCACTGGTTTTATGTAGAGAGATGGAGAGGATGGCACTGGTGTTATGTAGATAGATGGGTTGGACGGCACTGGTTTTATGTAGAGAGATGTTGAGGACGGCACTGGTTTTATGTAGATAGATGGGTGGGGCCACTGGTTTTATGTAGATAGATGGGTGAGGGGCACTGCTTTATGTAGATAGATGGGTAGGATGGCACTGGTTTTATGTAGATAGATGGGTGGGATGACACTGGTTTTATGAAGATAGATGGGTAGGACGGCACTGGTTTTATGTAGAGAGATGGAGAGGACTGCACTGGTATTATGTCGTTAGATGGGGAGGATGGCACTGGTTTTATGTAGACGGGTGGGTAGGACGGCACAGGTTTTATTTGGAGAGATGGGGAGGATGGCACTGGTTTTATGTAGAGAGGTTGAGAACACGGCACTGGTTTTACGTAGATAGATGGGTAGGACGGCACTGGTTTTATGTAGATAGATGGGGAGGATGGCACTGGTTTTATGTAGATAGATGAGTAGGATGGCACTGATTTTATGTAGATAGATGGGGTGGACGACACTGGTTTTATGTAGATAGATGGGTAGGACGGCACTGGTTTTATGTAGAGAGATAGAGAGGACGGCACTGGTTTTATATAGGTAGATGGGGAGGACAACAGTGGTTTTGTGTAGATAGATGGAAAGGTCGGCACTGGTTTTATGTAGAGAGATGGAGAGGACGGCACTGATTTTATGTAGAGAGACGGGGAGGACGACACTGGTTTTATGTAGAGAGATGGGGAGGACGACACTGCTTTTATGCAGACAGATGGGGAGGGCGGCATTTGTTTTATGTAGGTAGATGGGTAGGACAGCACTGCTTTTATGTAGTTAGATGGGTAGGACGGCACTGGTTTTATGTAGTTAGATTGGGAGGACAACACTGGTTTTATGTAGAGAGATGGAAAGGACGGCACTGGTTTTATGTAGTTAGATGAGGAGGACGGCACTGGTTTCATTTAGTTCGATGGGTAGGATGGCACTGGTTTTATGTGGACAGGTGGGTAGGATGGCACTGGTTTTATTTAGAGAGATGGGGTGGATGGCACTGGTTTGATGTTGATGGATCAGTAGCACGGCACTGGTTTTATGTACATAGATGGGTAGGACGGCAATGGTCTTATGCAGATAATTGAAGAAGATGGCACTGGTTTTATGTAGATAGATGGGTGCGGCGGCACTGGTTTTATGTAGATAGATGGGTAGGATGGCACTGGTTTTATGTAGATAGATGGGTAGGACGGCACTGGTTTTATGTAGATAGATGGGTAGGATGGCACTGGTTTTATGTAGATAGATGGGTGGGATGACACTGGTTTTATGAAGATAGATGGGTAGGACGGCACTGGTTTTATGTAGATAGATGGGGAGGATGGCACTGGTGTTATGTAGATAGATGGGTGGGACGGCACTGCTATTATGTAGATAGATGGGGAGGATGGCACTGGTTTTATGTAGATACATGGGTGGGACGGCACTGGTTTTATGTAGATAGATGGTTAGGATGGCACTGTTTTTATGTAGATAAATGGGTAGGACGACACTGGTTTTATGTAGAGAGATGGAGATGATGGCACTGGTTTTATTTAGAGAGATGGGGTGGATGGCACTGGTTTTATGTTGATGGATCAGTAGCACGGCACTGGTTTTATGTAGATAGATAGGTAGGACGGCAATGGTCTTATGTAGATAGATGAGGAAGATGGCACTGGTTTTATGTGGAGAGATGGAGAGGACGGCACTGGTATTATGCAGTTAGATGGGGAGAAAGGCACTGGTTTTACGTAGATAGATGGGTAGGACGGCACTGGTTTTATGTAGATAGATGGGGAGGACGGCACTGGTTTTATGTAGAGAGATGTTGAGGACGGCACTGCTTTTATGTAGATGGATGGGGAGGACAAAACTGGTTTTATGTAGAGAGATGGAAAGAACGGCTCTGGTTTTATGTAGTCAGTTGGGGAGGGTGGCACTGGTTTTCTGTAGAGAGATGGAGAGGACGGCACTGTTTTTTTTTGGAGAGTTGGACAAGATGGCACTGGTTTTATGTAGAGAGACGGGGAGGACGACACTGGTTTTATGTAGAGAGATGGGGAGGACGACACTGGTTTTATGCAGACAGATGGGGAGAACGGCACTTGTTTTATGTAGATAGTTGGGTAGGACAGCACTGGTTTTATGTAGTTAGATGGGTAGGACGGCGCTGGTTTTATGTAGTTAGATGGGTAGGACGGCGCTGGTTTTATGTAGTTAGATGGGGAGGACGGCACTGGTATTATGTAGAGAGATGGAAAGGATGGCACTGGTTTTATGTAGATAGATGGGGAGGACGGCACTGGTTTTACGTAGATAGATGGGTGGGATGACACCGGTTTTATGTAGATAGATGAGTAGGACGGCACTGGTTTTATGTAGATAGATCAGGTGGATGGCACTGGTTTTCTGTAGATAGATGGGTAGGACGGCACTGGTTTTATGTAGATAGATGGGGAGGATGGCACTTGTTTTATGTAGATAGATGGGTGGGCAGCACTGTTTTTTTGTAGATAGATGGGGAGGACGGCACTGGTTTTATGTAGGTAGGTGGGTAGGATGGCACTGGTTTTATGTAGATAGATGGGGAGGACAGCACTGGTTTTATGTAGAGAGATGTGGAGGACGGCAGTGGATTTATGTAGAGGGAGGGGGAGGACGGCACTGGTTTTATGTAGAGAGATGGGGAGGATGGCACTGGTTTTATGTAGATAGATGGGTGGGGCCACTGGTTTTATGTAGATAGATGGGTAGAACGGCACTGGTTTTATGTAGAGAGATGCTGAGGACGGCACTGCTTTTATGTAGATAGATGGGGAGGACAAAAGTGGTTTTATGTAGAGAGATGGAGAGGACGGCACTGGTTATATGTAGTCAGATGGGGAGGGTGGCACTGGTTTTATGTAGAGAGATGGAGAGTACGGCACTGGTATTATGTAGTTAGGTGGGGAGGACGGCACTGGCTTTACGTAGATAGATGGGTAGGACCGCACTGGTTTTATGTAGAGAGATGGAGAGGACGGCACTGGTTTTATGTCGTCAGATGGGGAGGGTGGCACTGGTTTTATGTAGAGAGATGGCGAGGACGGCACTGGTTTTATGTAGATAGATGGGGAGGACAGCACTGGTTTTATGTAGATAGATGGAGAGGATGATACTGGTTTTATGTACTTAGTTGGGGAGGACGGCACTGGTTTTATGTAGATGGATGGGTAGGATGGCAGTGGTTTTATGTAGACGGGTGGGTAGGACGGCACTGGTTTTATTTAGAGAGATGGGGTGGGTGGCACTGGTTTTATGTTGATGGATCAGTAGCACGGCACTGGTTTTATGTAGATAGATGGGTCGGATGGCAATGGTCTTATGTAGATAGATGAGGAAGATGGCACTGGTTTTATGTAGAGAGATGGAGAGGACGGCACTGGTTTTATGTAGAGAGATGGAGAAGACGGCACTGGTTTTATGTAGTCAGTTGGGGAGGGTGGCACTGGTTTTATGTAGAGGGATGGAGAGGACGGCACTGTTTTTTTGTAGAGAGATGGAGAGGATGGTACTGGTTTTATGTAGAGAGACGGGGAGGACGACACTGGTTTTATGTAGAGAGATGGGGAGGACGACACTGGTTTTATGCAGACAGATGGGGAGAACGGCACTTGTTTTATGTAGATAGTTGGGTAGGACAGCACTGGTTTTATGTAGTTAGTTGGGTAGGAAGGCGCTGGTTTTATGTAGTTAGATGGGGAGGACGGCACTGGTTTTATGTAGATAGATGGGGAGGATGATACAGGTTTTATGTACTTAGTTTGGGAGGACGGCACTGGTTTTATGTAGTTGGATGGGTAGGATGGCACTGGTTTTATGTAGACGGGTGGGTAGGACGGCACTGGTTTTATTTAGAGAGATGGGGTGGGTGGCACTGGTTTTATGTAGATAGATGGGTAGGACGGCAATGGTCTTATGTAGATAGATGAGGAAGATGGCACTGGTTTTATGTAGAGAGATGGAGAGGACGGCACTGGTATTATGTAGTTAGATGGGGAGGATGGCACTGGATTTATCTAGTTCGTTGGGTACGACGGCACTGGTTTTATCTAGATAGATGGGGAGGACGACACTGGTTTTATGCAGACAGATGGGGAGGACGGTACTGGTTTTATGAGAGAGATGGAGAGTACGGCACTGGTATTATCTATATAGATAGGTAGGGTGGCACTGGTTTTATGTAGATAGATGGGTGGGACGGCACTGGTTTTATGTAGATAGATGGGCAAGACTGCACTGGTTTTATGTAGATAGATGGGGTGGATGGTACTGGTTTTATGTTGATGGATCAGTTGCACGGCACTGGTTTTTGTAGATAAATGGGAAGGACGGCACTGGTTTTATGTAGATAGATGGGGAGGATGGCACTGGTTTTACGTAGATAGATGGGTGGGATGACACCGGTTTTATGTAGATAGATGAGTAGGACGGCACTGGTTTTATGTAGATAGATCGGGTGGATGGCACTGGTTTTCTGTAGATAGATGGGTAGGACGGCACTGGTTTTATGTAGATAGATGGGGAGGATGGCACTTGTTTTATGTAGATAGATGGGTGGGCAGCACTGTTTTTTTGTAGATAGATGGGGAGGACGGCACTGGTTTTATGTAGGTAGGTGGGTAGGATGGCACTGGTTTTATGTAGATAGATGGGGAGGACAGCACTGGTTTTATGTAGAGAGATGTGGAGGACGGCAGTGGATTTATGTAGAGGGAGGGGGAGGACGGCACTGGTTTTATGTAGAGAGATGGGGAGGATGGCACTGGTTTTATGTAGATAGATGGGTGGGGCCACTGGTTTTATGTAGATAGATGGGTAGAACGGCACTGGTTTTATGTAGAGAGATGCTGAGGACGGCACTGCTTTTATGTAGATAGATGGGGAGGACAAAACTGGTTTTATGTAGAGAGATGGAGAGGACGGCACTGGTTATATGTAGTCAGATGGGGAGGGTGGCACTGGTTTTATGTAGAGAGATGGAGAGTACGGCACTGGTATTATGTAGTTAGATGGGGAGGACGGCACTGGCTTTACGTAGATAGATGGGTAGGACGGCACTGGTTTTATGTAGATAGATGGGTAGGACGGCACTGGTTTTATGTAGAGAGATGGAAGGACGGCACTGGTTTTATGTAGTCAGATGAGGAGGGTGGCACTGGTTTTATGTAGAGAGATGGCGAGGACGGCACTGGTTTTATGTAGATAGATGGGGAGGAAGGCACTGGTTTTATGTAGATAGATGGAGAGGATGATACTGGTTTTATGTACTTAGTTGGGGAGGACGGCACTGGTTTTATGTAGTTGGATGGGTGGGATGGCACTGGTTTTATGTAGACGGGTGGGTAGGACGGCACTGGTTTTATTTAGAGAGATGGGGTGGGTGGCACTGGTTTTATGTTGATGGATCAGTAGCACGGCACTGGTTTTATGTAGATAGATGGGTCGGATGGCAATGGTCTTATGTAGATAGATGAGGAAGATGGCACTGGTTTTAAGTAGAGAGATGGAGAGGACGGCACTGGTTTTATGTAGAGAGATGGAGAGGATGGCACAGGTTTTATGTAGATAGATGGGTAGGACGGCACTGGTTTTATGTAGAGAGATGTTGAGGACGGCACTGCTTTTATGTAGATAGATGGGGAGGAACAAACTGGTTTTATGTAGAGAGATGGAGAAGATGGCACTGGTTTTATGTAGTCAGTTGGGGAGGGTGGCACTGGTTTTATGTAGAGAGATAGAGAGGATGGCACTGTTTTTTTGTAGAGAGATGGAGAGGATGGCACTGGTTTTATGTAGAGAGACGGGGAGGACGACACTGGTTTTATGTAGACAGATGGGGAGGACGACACTGGTTTTATGCAGACAGATGGGGAGAACGGCACTTGTTTTATGTAGATAGTTGGGTAGGACAGCACTGGTTTTATGTAGGTAGATGGGTAGGACGGCGCTGGTTTTATGTAGATAGATGTTTAGGATGGCACTGTTTCTATGTAGATAAATGGGTAGGACGACACTGGTTTTATGTAGAGAGATAGAGAGGACGGCACTGGTTTTATTTAGAGAGATGGGGTGGATGGCACTGGTTTTATGTTGATGGATCAGTAGCACGGCACTGGTTTTATGTAGATAGATAGGTAGGACGACAATGGTCTTATGTAGATAGATGAGGAAGATGGCACTGGTTTTATGTAGAGAGATGGAGAGGACGACACTGGTTTTAGGCAGACAGATGGGGAGAACGGCACTTGTTTTATGTAGATAGTTGGGTAGGACAGCACTGGTTTTATGTAGTTAGATGGTTAGGAAGGCGCTGGTTTTATGAAGTTAGATGGGGAGGACGGCACTGGTTTTATGTAGATAGGTGGGGAGGATGATACTGGTTTTATGTACTTAGTTTGGGAGGACGGCACTGGTTTTATGTAGTTGGATGGGTAGGATGGCACTGGTTTTATGTAGACGGGTGGGTAGGACGGCACTGGTTTTATTTAGAGAGATGGGGTGGGTGGCACTGGTTTTATGTAGATAGATGGGTAGGACGGCAATGGTCTTATGTAGATAGATGAGGAAGATGGCACTGGTTTTATGTAGAGAGATGGAGAGGACGGCACTGGTATTATGTAGTTAGATGGGGAGGATGGCACTGGATTTATCTAGTTCATTGGGTACGACGGCACTGGTTTTATCTAGATAGATGGGGAGGACGACACTGGTTTTATGCAGACAGATGGGGAGGACGGTACTGGTTTTATGAGAGAGATGGAGAGTACGGCACTGGTATTATCTATATAGATAGGTAGGGTGGCACTGGTTTTATGTAGATAGATGGGTGGGACGGCACTGGTTTTATGTAGATAGATGGGCAAGACTGCACTGGTTTTATGTAGATAGATGGGGTGGATGGTACTGGTTTTATGTTGATGGATCAGTAGCACGGCACTGGTTTTTGTAGATAGATGGGTAGGACGGCACTGGTTTTATGTAGATAGATGGGGAGGATGGCACTGGTTTTACGTAGATAGATGGGTGGGATGACACCGGTTTTATGTAGATAGATGAGTAGGACGGCACTGGTTTTATGTAGATAGATCGGGTGGATGGCACTGGTTTTCTGTAGATAGATGGGTAGGACGGCACTGGTTTTATGTAGATAGATGGGGAGGATGGCACTTGTTTTATGTAGATAGATGGGTGGGCAGCACTGTTTTTTTGTAGATAGATGGGGAGGACGGCACTGGTTTTATGTAGGTAGGTGGGTAGGATGGCACTGGTTTTATGTAGATAGATGGGGAGGACAGCACTGGTTTTATGTAGAGAGATGTGGAGGACGGCAGTGGATTTATGTAGAGGGAGGGGGAGGACGGCACTGGTTTTATGTAGAGAGATGGGGAGGATGGCACTGGTTTTATGTAGATAGATGGGTGGGGCCACTGGTTTTATGTAGTTAGATGGGTAGGAAGGCGCTGGTTTTATGTAGTTAGATGGGGAGGACGGCACTGGTTTTATGTAGATAGATGGGGAGGATGATACTGGTTTTATGTACTTAGTTTGGGAGGACGGCACTGGTTTTATGTAGTTGGATGGGTAGGATGGCACTGGTTTTATGTAGACGGGTGGGTAGGACGGCACTGGTTTTATTTAGAGAGATGGGGTGGGTGGCACTGGTTTTATGTAGATAGATGGGTAGGACGGCAATGGTCTTATGTAGATAGATGAGGAAGATGGCACTGGTTTTATGTAGAGAGATGGAGAGGACGGCACTGGTATTATGTAGTTAGATGGGGAGGATGGCACTGGATTTATCTAGTTCGTTGGGTACGACGGCACTGGTTTTATCTAGATAGATGGGGAGGACGACACTGGTTTTATGCAGACAGATGGGGAGGACGGTACTGGTTTTATGAGAGAGATGGAGAGTACGGCACTGGTATTATCTATATAGATAGGTAGGGTGGCACTGGTTTTATGTAGATAGATGGGTGGGACGGCACTGGTTTTATGTAGATAGATGGGCAAGACTGCACTGGTTTTATGTAGATAGATGGGGTGGATGGTACTGGTTTTATGTTGATGGATCAGTAGCACGGCACTGGTTTTTGTAGATAGATGGGTAGGACGGCACTGGTTTTATGTAGATAGATGGGGAGGATGGCACTTGTTTTATGTAGATAGATGGGTGGGCAGCACTGTTTTTTTGTAGATAGATGGGGAGGACGGCACTGGTTTTATGTAGGTAGGTGGGTAGGATGGCACTGGTTTTATGTAGATAGATGGGGAGGACAGCACTGGTTTTATGTAGAGAGATGTGGAGGACGGCAGTGGATTTATGTAGAGGGATGGGGGAGGACGGCACTGGTTTTATGTAGAGAGATGGGGAGGATGGCACTGGTGTTATGTAGATAGATGGGTGGGACGGCACTGGTTTTATGTAGATAGATGGGGAGGATGGCACTGGTTTTATGTAGATAGATGGGTGGGGCCACTGGTTTTATGTAGATAGATGGGTAGAACGGCACTGGTTTTATGTAGAGAGATGCTGAGGACGGCACTGCTTTTATGTAGATAGATGGGGAGGACAAAACTGGTTTTATGTAGAGAGATGGAGAGGACGGCACTGGTTATATGTAGTCAGATGGGGAGGGTGGCACTGGTTTTATGTAGAGAGATGGAGAGTACGGCACTGGTATTATGTAGTTAGATGGGGAGGACGGCACTGGCTTTACGTAGATAGATGGGTAGGACGGCACTGGTTTTATGTAGATAGATGGGTAGGACGGCACTGGTTTTATGTAGAGAGATGTTGTGGACTGCACCGCTTTTATGTAGATAGATGGGGAGGAGAAAACTGGTTTTATGTAGAGAGATGGAGAGGACGGCACTGGTTTTATGTAGTCAGATGGGGAGGGTGGCACTGGTTTTATGTAGACGGGTGGGTAGGACGGCAGTGGTTTTATTTAGAGAGATGGGGTGGGTGGCACTGGTTTTATGTTGATAGATCAGTAGCACGGCACTGGTTTTATGTAGATAGATGGGTCGGATGGCAATGGTCTTATGTAGATAGATGAGGAAGATGGCACTGGTTTTATGTAGAGAGATGGAGAGGACGGCACTGGTTTTATGTAGAGAGATGGAGAAGACGGCACTGGTTTTATGTAGTCAGTTGGGGAGGGTGGCACTGGTTTTATGTAGAGGGATGGAGAGGACGGCACTGTTTTTTTGTAGAGAGATGGAGAGGATGGCACTGGTTTTATGTAGAGAGACGGGGAGGACGACACTGGTTTTATGTAGAGAGATGGGGAGGACGACACTGGTTTTATGCAGACAGATGGGGAGGACGGCACTGGTTTTATGTAGATAGATGGGCAAGACTGCACTGGTTTTATGTAGATAGATGGGGTGGATGGTACTGGTTTTATGTTGATGGATCAGTAGCACGGCACTGGTTTTTGTAGATAGATGGGAAGGACGGCACTGGTTTTATGTAGGTAGATGGGGAGGATGGCACTGGTTTTACGTAGATAGATGGGTGGGATGACACCGGTTTTATGTAGATAGATGAGTAGGACGGCACTGGTTTTATGTAGATAGATCAGGTGGATGGCACTGGTTTTCTGTAGATAGATGGGTAGGACGGCACTGGTTTTATGTAGATAGATGGGGAGGATGGCACTTGTTTTATGTAGATAGATGGGTGGGCAGCACTGTTTTTTTGTAGATAGATGGGGAGGACGGCACTGGTTTTATGTAGGTAGGTGGGTAGGATGGCACTGGTTTTATGTAGATAGATGGGGAGGACAGCACTGGTTTTATGTAGAGAGATGTGGAGGACGGCAGTGGATTTATGTAGAGGGAGGGGGAGGACGGCACTGGTTTTATGCAGAGAGATGGGGAGGATGGCACTGGTTTTATGTAGATAGATGGGTGGGGCCACTGGTTTTATGTAGATAGATGGGTAGAACGGCACTGGTTTTATGTAGAGAGATGCTGAGGACGGCACTGCTTTTATGTAGATAGATGGGGAGGACAAAAGTGGTTTTATGTAGAGAGATGGAGAGGACGGCACTGGTTATATGTAGTCAGATGGGGAGGGTGGCACTGGTTTTATGTAGAGAGATGGAGAGTACGGCACTGGTATTATGTAGTTAGATGGGGAGGACGGCACTGGCTTTACGTAGATAGATGGGTAGGACGGCACTGGTTTTATGTAGAGAGATGGAGAGGACGGCACTGGTTTTATGTCGTCAGATGGCGAGGACGGCACTGGTTTTATGTAGATAGATGGGGAGGACAGCACTGGTTTTATGTAGATAGATGGAGAGGATGATACTGGTTTTATTTACTTAGTTGGGGAGGACGGCACTGGTTTTATGTAGATGGATGGGTAGGATGGCAGTGGTTTTATGTAGACGGGTGGGTAGGACGGCACTGGTTTTATTTAGAGAGATGGGGTGGGTGGCACTGGTTTTATGTTGATGGATCAGTAGCACGGCACTGGTTTTATGTAGATAGATGGGTCGGATGGCAATGGTCTTATGTAGATAGATGAGGAAGATGGCACTGGTTTTATGTAGAGAGATGGAGAGGACGGCACTGGTTTTATGTAGAGAGATGGAGAAGACGGCACTGGTTTTATGTAGTCAGTTGGGGAGGGTGGCACTGGTTTTATGTAGAGGGATGGAGAGGACGGCACTGTTGTTTTGTAGAGAGATGGAGAGGATGGCACTGGTTTTATGTAGAGAGACGGGGAGGACGACACTGGTTTTATGTAGAGAGATGGGGAGGACGACACTGGTTTTATGCAGACAGATGGGGAGAACGGCACTTGTTTTATGTAGATAGTTGGGTAGGACAGCACTGGTTTTATGTAGTTAGTTGGGTAGGAAGGCGCTGGTTTTATGTAGTTAGATGGGGAGGACGGCACTGGTTTTATGTAGATAGATGGGGAGGATGATACTGGTTTTATGTACTTAGTTTGGGAGGACGGCACTGGTTTTATGTAGTTGGATGGGTAGGATGGCACTGGTTTTATGTAGACGGGTGGGTAGGACGGCACTGGTTTTATTTAGAGAGATGGGGTGGGTGGCACTGGTTTTATGTAGATAGATGGGTAGGACGGCAATGGTCTTATGTAGATAGATGAGGAAGATGGCACTGGTTTTATGTAGAGAGATGGAGAGGACGGCACTGGTATTATGTAGTTAGATGGGGAGGATGGCACTGGATTTATCTAGTTCGTTGGGTACGACGGCACTGGTTTTATCTAGATAGATGGGGAGGACGACACTGGTTTTATGCAGACAGATGGGGAGGACGGTACTGGTTTTATGAGAGAGATGGAGAGTACGGCACTGGTATTATCTATATAGATAGGTAGGGTGGCACTGGTTTTATGTAGATAGATGGGTGGGACGGCACTGGTTTTATGTAGATAGATGGGCAAGACTGCACTGGTTTTATGTAGATAGATGGGGTGGATGGTACTGGGTTCATGTTGATGGATCAGTTGCACGGCACTGGTTTTTGTAGATAAATGGGAAGGACGGCACTGGTTTTATGTAGATAGATGGGGAGGATGGCACTGGTTTTACGTAGATAGATGGGTGGGATGACACCGGTTTTATGTAGATAGATGAGTAGGACGGCACTGGTTTTATGTAGATAGATCGGGTGGATGGCACTGGTTTTCTGTAGATAGATGGGTAGGACGGCACTGGTTTTATGTAGATAGATGGGGAGGATGGCACTTGTTTTATGTAGATAGATGGGTGGGCAGCACTGTTTTTTTGTAGATAGATGGGGAGGACGGCACTGGTTTTATGTAGGTAGGTGGGTAGGATGGCACTGGTTTTATGTAGATAGATGGGGAGGACAGCACTGGTTTTATGTAGAGAGATGTGGAGGACGGCAGTGGATTTATGTAGAGGGAGGGGGAGGACGGCACTGGTTTTATGTAGAGAGATGTGGAGGACGGCAGTGGATTTATGTAGAGGGATGGGGGAGGACGGCACTGGTTTTATGTAGAGAGATGGGGAGGATGGCACTGGTGTTATGTAGATAGATGGGTGGGACGGCACTGGTTTTATGTAGATAGATGGGGAGGATGGCACTGGTTTTATGTAGATAGATGGGTGGGGCCACTGGTTTTATGTAGATAGATGGGTAGAACGGCACTGGTTTTATGTAGAGAGATGCTGAGGACGGCACTGCTTTTATGTAGATAGATGGGGAGGACAAAACTGGTTTTATGTAGAGAGATGGAGAGGACGGCACTGGTTATATGTAGTCAGATAGGGAGGGTGGCACTGGTTTTATGTAGAGAGATGGAGAGTACGGCACTGGTATTATGTAGTTAGATGGGGAGAACGGCACTGGCTTTACGTAGATAGATGGGTAGGACGGCACTGGTTTTATGTAGATAGATGGGTAGGACGGCACTGGTTTTATGTAGAGAGATGTTGTGGACTGCACCGCTTTTATGTAGATAGATGGGGAGGAGAAAACTGGTTTTATGTAGAGAGATGGAGAGGACGGCACTGGTTTTATGTAGTCAGATGGGGAGGGTGGCACTGGTTTTATGTAGACGGGTGGGTAGGACGGCACTGGTTTTATTTAGAGAGATGGGGTGGGTGGCACTGGTTTTATGTTGATAGATCAGTAGCACGGCACTGGTTTTATGTAGATAGATGGGTCGGATGGCAATGGTCTTATGTAGATAGATGAGGAAGATGGCACTGGTTTTATGTAGAGAGATGGAGAGGACGGCACTGGTTTTATGTAGAGAGATGGAGAAGACGGCACTGGTTTTATGTAGTCAGTTGGGGAGGGTGGCACTGGTTTTATGTAGAGGGATGGAGAGGACGGCACTGTTTTTTTGTAGAGAGATGGAGAGGATGGCACTGGTTTTATGTAGAGAGACGGGGAGGACGACACTGGTTTTATGTAGAGAGATGGGGAGGACGACACTGGTTTTATGCAGACAGATGGGGAGGACGGCACTGGTTTTATGTAGATAGATGGGCAAGACTGCACTGGTTTTATGTAGATAGATGGGGTGGATGGTACTGGTTTTATGTTGATGGATCAGTAGCACGGCACTGGTTTTTGTAGATAGATGGGAAGGACGGCACTGGTTTTATGTAGATAGATGGGGAGGATGGCACTGGTTTTACGTAGATAGATGGGTGGGATGACACCGGTTTTATGTAGATAGATGAGTAGGACGGCACTGGTTTTATGTAGATAGATCAGGTGGATGGCACTGGTTTTCTGTAGATAGATGGGTAGGACGGCACTGGTTTTATGTAGATAGATGGGGAGGATGGCACTTGTTTTATGTAGATAGATGGGTGGGCAGCACTGTTTTTTTGTAGATAGATGGGGAGGACGGCACTGGTTTTATGTAGGTAGGTGGGTAGGATGGCACTGGTTTTATGTAGATAGATGGGGAGGACAGCACTGGTTTTATGTAGAGAGATGTGGAGGACGGCAGTGGATTTATGTAGAGGGAGGGGGAGGACGGCACTGGTTTTATGCAGAGAGATGGGGAGGATGGCACTGGTTTTATGTAGATAGATGGGTGGGGCCACTGGTTTTATGTAGATAGATGGGTAGAACGGCACTGGTTTTATGTAGAGAGATGCTGAGGACGGCACTGCTTTTATGTAGATAGATGGGGAGGACAAAAGTGGTTTTATGTAGAGAGATGGAGAGGACGGCACTGGTTATATGTAGTCAGATGGGGAGGGTGGCACTGGTTTTATGTAGAGAGATGGAGAGTACGGCACTGGTATTATGTAGTTAGATGGGGAGGACGGCACTGGCTTTACGTAGATAGATGGGTAGGACGGCACTGGTTTTATGTAGAGAGATGGAGAGGACGGCACTGGTTTTATGTCGTCAGATGGCGAGGACGGCACTGGTTTTATGTAGATAGATGGGGAGGACAGCACTGGTTTTATGTAGATAGATGGAGAGGATGATACTGGTTTTATGTACTTAGTTGGGGAGGACGGCACTGGTTTTATGTAGATGGATGGGTAGGATGGCAGTGGTTTTATGTAGACGGGTGGGTAGGACGGCACTGGTTTTATTTAGAGAGATGGGGTGGGTGGCACTGGTTTTATGTTGATGGATCAGTAGCACGGCACTGGTTTTATGTAGATAGATGGGTCGGATGGCAATGGTCTTATGTAGATAGATGAGGAAGATGGCACTGGTTTTATGTAGAGAGATGGAGAGGACGGCACTGGTTTTATGTAGAGAGATGGAGAAGACGGCACTGGTTTTATGTAGTCAGTTGGGGAGGGTGGCACTGGTTTTATGTAGAGGGATGGAGAGGACGGCACTGTTGTTTTGTAGAGAGATGGAGAGGATGGCACTGGTTTTATGTAGAGAGACGGGGAGGACGACACTGGTTTTATGTAGAGAGATGGGGAGGACGACACTGGTTTTATGCAGACAGATGGGGAGAACGGCACTTGTTTTATGTAGATAGTTGGGTAGGACAGCACTGGTTTTATGTAGTTAGTTGGGTAGGAAGGCGCTGGTTTTATGTAGTTAGATGGGGAGGACGGCACTGGTTTTATGTAGATAGATGGGGAGGATGATACTGGTTTTATGTACTTAGTTTGGGAGGACGGCACTGGTTTTATGTAGTTGGATGGGTAGGATGGCACTGGTTTTATGTAGACGGGTGGGTAGGACGGCACTGGTTTTATTTAGAGAGATGGGGTGGGTGGCACTGGTTTTATGTAGATAGATGGGTAGGACGGCAATGGTCTTATGTAGATAGATGAGGAAGATGGCACTGGTTTTATGTAGAGAGATGGAGAGGACGGCACTGGTATTATGTAGTTAGATGGGGAGGATGGCACTGGATTTATCTAGTTCGTTGGGTACGACGGCACTGGTTTTATCTAGATAGATGGGGAGGACGACACTGGTTTTATGCAGACAGATGGGGAGGACGGTACTGGTTTTATGAGAGAGATGGAGAGTACGGCACTGGTATTATCTATATAGATAGGTAGGGTGGCACTGGTTTTATGTAGATAGATGGGTGGGACGGCACTGGTTTTATGTAGATAGATGGGCAAGACTGCACTGGTTTTATGTAGATAGATGGGGTGGATGGTACTGGGTTCATGTTGATGGATCAGTTGCACGGCACTGGTTTTTGTAGATAAATGGGAAGGACGGCACTGGTTTTATGTAGATAGATGGGGAGGATGGCACTGGTTTTACGTAGATAGATGGGTGGGATGACACCGGTTTTATGTAGATAGATGAGTAGGACGGCACTGGTTTTATGTAGATAGATCGGGTGGATGGCACTGGTTTTCTGTAGATAGATGGGTAGGACGGCACTGGTTTTATGTAGATAGATGGGGAGGATGGCACTTGTTTTATGTAGATAGATGGGTGGGCAGCACTGTTTTTTTGTAGATAGATGGGGAGGACGGCACTGGTTTTATGTAGGTAGGTGGGTAGGATGGCACTGGTTTTATGTAGATAGATGGGGAGGACAGCACTGGTTTATGTAGAGAGATGTGGAGGACGGCAGTGGATTTATGTAGAGGGAGGTGGAGGACGGCACTGGTTTTATGTAGAGAGATGGGGAGGATGGCACTGGTTTTATGTAGATAGATGGGTGGGGCCACTGGTTTTATGTAGATAGATGGGTAGAACGGCACTGGTTTTATGTAGAGAGATGCTGAGGACGGCACTGCTTTTATGTAGATAGATGGGGAGGACAAAAGTGGTTTTATGTAGAGAGATGGAGAGGACGGCACTGGTTATATGTAGTCAGATGGGGAGGGTGGCACTGGTTTTATGTAGAGAGATGGAGAGTACGGCACTGGTATTATGTAGTTAGATGGGGAGGACGGCACTGGCTTTACGTAGATAGATGGGTAGGACGGCACTGGTTTTATGTAGAGAGATGGAGAGGACGGCACTGGTTTTATGTAGTCAGATGGGAGGGTGGCACTGGTTTTATGTAGAGAGATGGCGAGGACGGCACTGGTTTTATGTAGATAGATGGGGAGGACAGCACTGGTTTTATGTAGATAGATGGAGAGGATGATACTGGTTTTATGTACTTAGTTGGGGAGGACGGCACTGGTTTTATGTAGATGGATGGGTAGGATGGCAGTGGTTTTATGTAGACGGGTGGGTAGGACGGCACTGGTTTTATTTAGAGAGATTGGGTGGGTGGCACTGGTTTTATGTTGATGGATCAGTAGCACGGCACTGGTTTTATGTAGATAGATGGGTCGGATGGCAATGGTCTTATGTAGATAGATGAGGAAGATGGCACTGGTTTTATGTAGAGAGATGGAGAGGACGGCACTGGTTTTATGTAGAGAGATGGAGAAGACGGCACTGGTTTTATGTAGTCAGTTGGGGAGGGTGGCACTGGTTTTATGTAGAGGGATGGAGAGGACGGCACTGTTTTTTTATAGAGAGATGGAGAGGATGGCACTGGTTTTATGTAGAGAGACGGGGAGGACGACACTGGTTTTATGTAGAGAGATGGGGAGGACGACACTGGTTTTATGCAGACAGATGGGGAGAACGGCACTTGTTTTATGTAGATAGTTGGGTAGGACAGCACTGGTTTTATGTAGTTAGATGGGTAGGAAGGCGCTGGTTTTATGTAGTTAGATGGGGAGGACGGCACTGGTTTTATGTAGATAGATGGGGAGGATGATACTGGTTTTATGTACTTAGTTTGGGAGGACGGCACTGGTTTTATGTAGTTGGATGGGTAGGATGGCACTGGTTTTATGTAGACGGGTGGGTAGGACGGCACTGGTTTTATTTAGAGAGATGGGGTGGGTGGCACTTGTTTTATGTAGATAGATGGGTAGGACGGCAATGGTCTTATGTAGATAGATGAGGAAGATGGCACTGGTTTTATGTAGAGAGATGGAGAGGACAGCACTGGTTTTATGTAGATAGATGGGGAGGACGACACTGGTTTTATGCAGACAAATGGGGAGGACGGTACTGGTTTTATGAGAGAGATGGAGAGTACGGCACTGGTATTATCTATATAGATAGGTAGGGTGGCACTGGTTTTATGTAGATAGATGGGTGGGACGGCACTGGTTTTATGTAGATAGATGGGCAAGACTGCACTGGTTTTATGTAGATAGATGGGGTGGATGGTACTGGTTTTATGTTGATGGATCAGTAGCACGGCACTGGTTTTTGTAGATAGATGGGTAGGACGGCACTGGTTTTATGTAGATAGATGGGGAGGATGGCACTTGTTTTATGTAGATAGATGGGTGGGCAGCACTGTTTTTTTGTAGATAGATGGGGAGGACAGCACTGGTTTTATGTAGGTAGGTGGGTAGGATGGCACTGGTTTTATGTAGATAGATGGGGAGGACAGCACTGGTTTTATGTAGAGAGATGTGGAGGACGGCAGTGGATTTATGTAGAGGGAGGGGGAGGACGGCACTGGTTTTATGTAGAGAGATGGGGAGGATGGCACTGGTGTTATGTAGATAGATGGGTGGGACGGCACTGGTTTTATGTAGATAGATGGGGAGGATGGCACTGGTTTTATGTAGATAGATGGGTGGGGCCACTGGTTTTATGTAGATAGATGGGTAGAACGGCACTGGTTTTATGTAGAGAGATGCTGAGGACGGCACTGCTTTTATGTAGATAGATGGGGAGGACAAAACTGGTTTTATGTAGAGAGATGGAGAGGACGGCACTGGTTATATGTAGTCAGATGGGGAGGGTGGCACTGGTTTTATGTAGAGAGATGGAGAGTACGGCACTGGTATTATGTAGTTAGATGGGGAGGACGGCACTGGCTTTACGTAGATAGATGGGTAGGACGGCACTGGTTTTATGTAGATAGATGGGTAGGACGGCACTGGTTTTATGTAGAGAGATGTTGTGGACTGCACCGCTTTTATGTAGATAGATGGGGAGGAGAAAACTGGTTTTATGTAGAGAGATGGAGAGGACGGCACTGGTTTTATGTAGTCAGATGGGGAGGGTGGCACTGGTTTTATGTAGACGGGTGGGTAGGATGGCACTGGTTTTATTTAGAGAGATGGGGTGGGTGGCACTGGTTTTATGTTGATAGATCAGTAGCACGGCACTGGTTTTATGTAGATAGATGGGTCGGATGGCAATGGTCTTATGTAGATAGATGAGGAAGATGGCACTGGTTTTATGTAGAGAGATGGGGAGGACGGCACTGGTTTTATGTAGAGAGATGGAGAAGACGGCACTGGTTTTATGTAGTCAGTTGGGGAGGGTGGCACTGGTTTTATGTAGAGGGATGGAGAGGACGGCACTGTTTTTTTGTAGAGAGATGGAGAGGATGGCACTGGTTTTATGTAGAGAGACGGGGAGGACGACACTGGTTTTATGTAGAGAGATGGGGAGGACGACACTGGTTTTATGCAGACAGATGGGGAGAACGGCACTTGTTTTATGTAGATAGTTGGGTAGGACAGCACTGGTTTTATGTAGTTAGATGGGTAGGAAGGCGCTGGTTTTATGTAGTTAGATGGGGAGGACGGCACTGGTTTTATGTAGATAGATGGGGAGGATGATACTGGTTTTATGTACTTAGTTTGGGAGGACGGCACTGGTTTTATGTAGTTGGATGGGTAGGATGGCACTGGTTTTATGTAGACGGGTGGGTAGGACGGCACTGGTTTTATTTAGAGAGATGGGGTGGGTGGCACTGGTTTTATGTAGATAGATGGGTAGGACGGCAATGGTCTTATGTAGATAGATGAGGAAGATGGCACTGGTTTTATGTAGAGAGATGGAGAGGACGGCACTGGTATTATGTAGTTAGATGGGGAGGATGGCACTGGATTTATCTAGTTCGTTGGGTACGACGGCACTGGTTTTATCTAGATAGATGGGGAGGACGACACTGGTTTTATGCAGACAGATGGGGAGGACGGTACTGGTTTTATGAGAGAGATGGAGAGTACGGCACTGGTATTATCTATATAGATAGGTAGGGTGGCACTGGTTTTATGTAGATAGATGGGTGGGACGGCACTGGTTTTATGTAGATAGATGGGCAAGACTGCACTGGTTTTATGTAGATAGATGGGGTGGATGGTACTGGTTTTATGTTGATGGATCAGTAGCACGGCACTGGTTTTTGTAGATAGATGGGAAGGACGGCACTGGTTTTATGTAGATAGATGGGGAGGATGGCACTGGTTTTACGTAGATAGATGGGTGGGATGACACCGGTTTTATGTAGATAGATGAGTAGGACGGCACTGGTTTTATGTAGATAGATCAGGTGGATGGCACTGGTTTTCTGTAGATAGATGGGTAGGACGGCACTGGTTTTATGTAGATAGATGGGGAGGATGGCACTTGTTTTATGTAGATAGATGGGTGGGCAGCACTGTTTTTTTGTAGATAGATGGGGAGGACGGCACTGGTTTTATGTAGGTAGGTGGGTAGGATGGCACTGGTTTTATGTAGATAGATGGGGAGGACAGCACTGGTTTTATGTAGAGAGATGTGGAGGACGGCAGTGGATTTATGTAGAGGGAGGGGGAGGACGGCACTGGTTTTATGTAGAGAGATGGGGAGGATGGCACTGGTTTTATGTAGATAGATGGGTGGGGCCACTGGTTTTATGTAGATAGATGGGTAGAACGGCACTGGTTTTATGTAGAGAGATGCTGAGGACGGCACTGCTTTTATGTAGATAGATGGGGAGGACAAAAGTGGTTTTATGTAGAGAGATGGAGAGGACGGCACTGGTTATATGTAGTCAGATGGGGAGGGTGGCACTGGTTTTATGTAGAGAGATGGAGAGTACGGCACTGGTATTATGTAGTTAGATGGGGAGGACGGCACTGGCTTTACGTAGATAGATGGGTAGGACGGCACTGGTTTTATGTAGAGAGATGGAGAGGACGGCACTGGTTTTATGTAGTCAGATGGGGAGGGTGGCACTGGTTTTATGTAGAGAGATGGCGAGGACGGCACTGGTTTTATGTAGATAGATGGGGAGGACAGCACTGGTTTTATGTAGATAGATGGAGAGGATGATACTGGTTTTATGTACTTAGTTGGGGAGGACGGCACTGGTTTTATGTAGATGGATGGGTAGGATGGCAGTGGTTTTATGTAGACGGGTGGGTAGGACGGCACTGGTTTTATTTAGAGAGATGGGGTGGGTGGCACTGGTTTTATGTTGATAGATCAGTAGCACGGCACTGGTTTTATGTAGATAGATGGGTCGGATGGCAATGGTCTTATGTAGATAGATGAGGAAGATGGCACTGGTTTTATGTAGAGAGATGGAGAGGACGGCACTGGTTTTATGTAGAGAGATGGAGAAGACGGCACTGGTTTTATGTAGTCAGTTGGGGAGGGTGGCACTGGTTTTATGTAGAGGGATGGAGAGGACGGCACTGTTTTTTTGTAGAGAGATGGAGAGGATGGCACTGGTTTTATGTAGAGAGACGGGGAGGACGACACTGGTTTTATGCAGAGAGATGGGGAGGACGACACTGGTTTTATGCAGACAGATGGGGAGAACGGCACTTGTTTTATGTAGATAGTTGGGTAGGACAGCACTGGTTTTATGTAGTTAGATGGGTAGGAAGGCGCTGGTTTTATGTAGTTAGATGGGGAGGACGGCACTGGTTTTATGTAGATAGATGGGGAGGATGATACTGGTTTTATGTACTTAGTTTGGGAGGACGGCACTGGTTTTATGTAGTTGGATGGGTAGGATGGCACTGGTTTTATGTAGACGGGTGGGTAGGACGGCACTGGTTTTATTTAGAGAGATGGGGTGGGTGGCACTGGTTTTATGTAGATAGATGGGTAGGACGGCAATGGTCTTATGTAGATAGATGAGGAAGATGGCACTGGTTTTATGTAGAGAGATGGAGAGGACGGCACTGGTATTATGTAGTTAGATGGGGAGGATGGCACTGGATTTATCTAGTTCGTTGGGTACGACGGCACTGGTTTTATCTAGATAGATGGGGAGGACGACACTGGTTTTATGCAGACAGATGGGGAGGACGGTACTGGTTTTATGAGAGAGATGGAGAGTACGGCACTGGTATTATCTATATAGATAGGTAGGGTGGCACTGGTTTTATGTAGATAGATGGGTGGGACGGCACTGGTTTTATGTAGATAGATGGGCAAGACTGCACTGGTTTTATGTAGATAGATGGGGTGGATGGTACTGGTTTTATGTTGATGGATCAGTAGCACGGCACTGGTTTTTGTAGATAGATGGGTAGGACGGCACTGGTTTTATGTAGATAGATGGGGAGGATGGCACTTGTTTTATGTAGATAGATGGGTGGGCAGCACTGTTTTTTTGTAGATAGATGGGGAGGACGGCACTGGTTTTATGTAGGTAGGTGGGTAGGATGGCACTGGTTTTATGTAGATAGATGGGGAGGACAGCACTGGTTTTATGTAGAGAGATGTGGAGGACGGCAGTGGATTTATGTAGAGGGAGGGGGAGGACGGCACTGGTTTTATGTAGAGAGATGGGGAGGATGGCACTGGTGTTATGTAGATAGATGGGTGGGACGGCACTGGTTTTATGTAGATAGATGGGGAGGATGGCACTGGTTTTATGTAGATAGATGGGTGGGGCCACTGGTTTTATGTAGATAGATGGGTAGAACGGCACTGGTTTTATGTAGAGAGATGCTGAGGACGGCACTGCTTTTATGTAGATAGATGGGGAGGACAAAACTGGTTTTATGTAGAGAGATGGAGAGGACGGCACTGGTTATATGTAGTCAGATGGGGAGGGTGGCACTGGTTTTATGTAGAGAGATGGAGAGTACGGCACTGGTATTATGTAGTTAGATGGGGAGAACGGCACTGGCTTTACGTAGATAGATGGGTAGGACGGCACTGGTTTTATGTAGATAGATGGGTAGGACGGCACTGGTTTTATGTAGAGAGATGTTGTGGACTGCACCGCTTTTATGTAGATAGATGGGGAGGAGAAAACTGGTTTTATGTAGAGAGATGGAGAGGACGGCACTGGTTTTATGTAGTCAGATGGGGAGGGTGGCACTGGTTTTATGTAGACGGGTGGGTAGGACGGCACTGGTTTTATTTAGAGAGATGGGGTGGGTGGCACTGGTTTTATGTTGATAGATCAGTAGCACGGCACTGGTTTTATGTAGATAGATGGGTCGGATGGCAATGGTCTTATGTAGATAGATGAGGAAGATGGCACTGGTTTTATGTAGAGAGATGGAGAGGACGGCACTGGTTTTATGTAGAGAGATGGAGAAGACGGCACTGGTTTTATGTAGTCAGTTGGGGAGGGTGGCACTGGTTTTATGTAGAGGGATGGAGAGGACGGCACTGTTTTTTTGTAGAGAGATGGAGAGGATGGCACTGGTTTTATGTAGAGAGACGGGGAGGACGACACTGGTTTTATGCAGAGAGATGGGGAGGACGACACTGGTTTTATGCAGACAGATGGGGAGAACGGCACTTGTTTTATGTAGATAGTTGGGTAGGACAGCACTGGTTTTATGTAGTTAGATGGGTAGGAAGGCGCTGGTTTTATGTAGTTAGATGGGGAGGACGGCACTGGTTTTATGTAGATAGATGGGGAGGATGATACTGGTTTTATGTACTTAGTTTGGGAGGACGGCACTGGTTTTATGTAGTTGGATGGGTAGGATGGCACTGGTTTTATGTAGACGGGTGGGTAGGACGGCACTGGTTTTATTTAGAGAGATGGGGTGGGTGGCACTGGTTTTATGTAGATAGATGGGTAGGACGGCAATGGTCTTATGTAGATAGATGAGGAAGATGGCACTGGTTTTATGTAGAGAGATGGAGAGGACGGCACTGGTATTATGTAGTTAGATGGGGAGGATGGCACTGGATTTATCTAGTTCGTTGGGTACGACGGCACTGGTTTTATCTAGATAGATGGGGAGGACGACACTGGTTTTATGCAGACAGATGGGGAGGACGGTACTGGTTTTATGAGAGAGATGGAGAGTACGGCACTGGTATTATCTATATAGATAGGTAGGGTGGCACTGGTTTTATGTAGATAGATGGGTGGGACGGCACTGGTTTTATGTAGATAGATGGGCAAGACTGCACTGGTTTTATGTAGATAGATGGGGTGGATGGTACTGGTTTTATGTTGATGGATCAGTAGCACGGCACTGGTTTTTGTAGATAGATGGGAAGGACGGCACTGGTTTTATGTAGATAGATGGGGAGGATGGCACTGGTTTTACGTAGATAGATGGGTGGGATGACACCGGTTTTATGTAGATAGATGAGTAGGACGGCACTGGTTTTATGTAGATAGATCAGGTGGATGGCACTGGTTTTCTGTAGATAGATGGGTAGGACGGCACTGGTTTTATGTAGATAGATGGGGAGGATGGCACTTGTTTTATGTAGATAGATGGGTGGGCAGCACTGTTTTTTTGTAGATAGATGGGGAGGACGGCACTGGTTTTATGTAGGTAGGTGGGTAGGATGGCACTGGTTTTATGTAGATAGATGGGGAGGACAGCACTGGTTTTATGTAGAGAGATGTGGAGGACGGCAGTGGATTTATGTAGAGGGAGGGGGAGGACGGCACTGGTTTTATGTAGAGAGATGGGGAGGATGGCACTGGTTTTATGTAGATAGATGGGTGGGGCCACTGGTTTTATGTAGATAGATGGGTAGAACGGCACTGGTTTTATGTAGAGAGATGCTGAGGACGGCACTGCTTTTATGTAGATAGATGGGGAGGACAAAAGTGGTTTTATGTAGAGAGATGGAGAGGACGGCACTGGTTATATGTAGTCAGATGGGGAGGGTGGCACTGGTTTTATGTAGAGAGATGGAGAGTACGGCACTGGTATTATGTAGTTAGATGGGGAGGACGGCACTGGCTTTACGTAGATAGATGGGTAGGACGGCACTGGTTTTATGTAGAGAGATGGAGAGGACGGCACTGGTTTTATGTAGTCAGATGGGGAGGGTGGCACTGGTTTTATGTAGAGAGATGGCGAGGACGGCACTGGTTTTATGTAGATAGATGGGGAGGACAGCACTGGTTTTATGTAGATAGATGGAGAGGATGATACTGGTTTTATGTACTTAGTTGGGGAGGACGGCACTGGTTTTATGTAGATGGATGGGTAGGATGGCAGTGGTTTTATGTAGACGGGTGGGTAGGACGGCACTGGTTTTATTTAGAGAGATGGGGTGGGTGGCACTGGTTTTATGTTGATGGATCAGTAGCACGGCACTGGTTTTATGTAGATAGATGGGTCGGATGGCAATGGTCTTATGTAGATAGATGAGGAAGATGGCACTGGTTTTATGTAGAGAGATGGAGAGGACGGCACTGGTTTTATGTAGAGAGATGGAGAAGACGGCACTGGTTTTATGTAGTCAGTTGGGGAGGGTGGCACTGGTTTTATGTAGAGGGATGGAGAGGACGGCACTGTTTTTTTGTAGAGAGATGGAGAGGATGGCACTGGTTTTACATAGAGAGACGGGGAGGACGACACTGGTTTTATGTAGAGAGATGGGGAGGACGACACTGGTTTTATGCAGACAGATGGGGAGAACGGCACTTGTTTTATGTAGATAGTTGGGTAGGACAGCACTGGTTTTATGTAGTTAGATGGGTAGGAAGGCGCTGGTTTTATGTAGTTAGATGGGGAGGACGGCACTGGTTTTATGTAGATAGATGGGGAGGATGATACTGGTTTTATGTAGACGGGTGGGTAGGACGGCACTGGTTTTATTTAGAGAGATGGGGTGGGTGGCACTGGTTTTACGTAGATAGATGGGTGGGATGACACCGGTTTTATGTAGATAGATGAGTAGGACGGCACTGGTTTTATGTAGATAGATCGGGTGGATGGCACTGGTTTTCTGTAGATAGATGGGTAGGACGGCACTGGTTTTATGCAGATAGATGGGGAGGACGGCACTGGTTTTATGTAGGTAGGTGGGTAGGATGGCACTGGTTTTATGTAGATAGATGGGGAGGACAGCACAGGTTTTATGTAGAGAGATGTGGAGGACGGCAGTGGATTTATGTAGAGGGAGGGGGAGGACGGCACTGGTTTTATGTAGAGAGATGGGGAGGATGGCACTGGTGTTATGTAGATAGATGGGTGGGACGGCAATGGTTTTATGTAGATAGATGGGGAGGATGGCACTGGTTTTATGTAGATAGATGGGTGGGGCCACTGGTTTTATGTAGATAGATGGGTAGAACGGCACTGGTTTTATGTAGAGAGATGCTGAGGACGGCACTGCTTTTATGTAGATAGATGGGGAGGACAAAACTGGTTTTATGTAGATAGATGGGGAGGATGGCACTTGTTTTATGTAGATAGATGGGTGGGCAGCACTGTTTTTTTGTAGATAGATGGGGAGGACGGCACTGGTTTTATGTAGGTAGGTGGGTAGGATGGCACTGGTTTTATGTAGATAGATGGGGAGGACAGCACTGGTTTTATGTAGAGAAATGTGGAGGACGGCAGTGGATTTATGTAGAGGGAGGGGGAGGACGGCACTGGTTTTATGTAGAGAGATGGGGAGGATGGCACTGGTGTTATGTAGATAGATGGGTGGGACGGCACTGGTTTTATGTAGAGAGATGGGGAGGATGGCACTGGTTTTATGTAGATAGATGGGTGGGGCCACTGGTTTTATGTAGATAGATGGTTAGAACGGCACTGGGTTTATGTAGAGAGATGCTGAGGACGGCACTGCTTTTATGTAGATAGATGAAGAGGACAAAACTGGTTTTATGTAGAGAGATGGAGAGGACGGCACTGGTTATATGTAGTCAGATGGGGAGGGTGGCACTGGTTTTATGTAGAGAGATGGAGAGTACGGCACTGGTATTATGTAGTTAGATGGGGAGAACGGCACTGGCTTTACGTAGATAGATGGGTAGGACGGCACTGGTTTTATGTAGATAGATGGGTAGGACGGCACTGGTTTTATGTAGAGAGATGTGGACTGCACCGCTTTTATGTAGATAGATGGGGAGGAGAAAACTGGTTTTATGTAGAGAGATGGAGAGGACGGCACTGGTTTTATGTAGTCAGATGGGGAGGGTGGCACTGGTTTTATGTAGACGGGTGGGTAGGACGGCACTGGTTTTATTTAGAGAGATGGGGTGGGTGGCACTGGTTTTATGTTGATAGATCAGTAGCACGGCACTGGTTTTATGTAGATAGATGGGTCGGATGGCAATGGTCTTATGTAGATAGATGAGGAAGATGGCACTGGTTTTATGTAGAGAGATGGAGAGGACGGCACTGGTTTTATGTAGAGAGATGGAGAAGACGGCACTGGTTTTATGTAGTCAGTTGGGGAGGGTGGCACTGGTTTTATGTAGAGGGATGGAGAGGACGGCACTGTTTTTTTGTAGAGAGATGGAGAGGATGGCACTGGTTTTATGTAGAGAGACGGGGAGGACGACACTGGTTTTATGTAGAGAGATGGGGAGGACGGCACTGGTTTTATGTAGAGAGATGGAGAGTATGGCACTGGTTTTATGTAGATAGATGGGTAGGACGGCACTGGTTTTATGTAGAGAGATGTTGAGGACGGCACTGCTTTTATGTAGATAGATGGGGAGGAAAAAACTGGTTTTATGTAGAGAGATGGAGAAGACGGCACTGGTTTTATGTAGTCAGTTGGGGAGGGTGGCACTGGTTTTATGTAGAGAGATGGAGAGGATGGCACTGTTTTTTTGTAGAGAGATGGAGAGGATGGCACTGGTTTTATGTAGAGAGACGGGGAGGACGACACTGGTTTTATGTAGACAGATGGGGAGGACGACACTTGTTTTATGTAGATAGTTGGGTAGGACAGCACTGGTTTTATGTAGGTAGATGGGTAGGACGGCGCTGCTTTTATGTAGATAGATGGTTAGGATGGCACTGTTTCTATGTAGATAAATGGGTAGGACGACACTGGTTTTATGTAGAGAGATAGAGAGGACGGCACTGGTTTTATTTAGAGAGATGGGGTGGATGGCACTGGTTTTATGTTGATGGATCAGTAGCACGGCACTGGTTTTATGTAGATAGATAGGTAGCACGGCAATGGTCTTATGTAGATAGATGAGGAAGATGGCACTGGTTTTATGTAGAGAGATGGAAAGGACGGCACTGGTTTTATGTGGACGGGTGGGTAGGATGGCACTGGTTTTATGAAGATAGATGGGTAGGACGGCAATGGTCTTATGCAGATAATTGAGGAAGATGGTACTGGTTTTATGTAGATAGATGGGTGCGGAGGCACTGGTTTTATGTAGATAGATAGGTAGGACAGCAATGGTCTTATGTAGATAGATGAGGAAGATGGCACTGGTTTTATGTGGAGAGATGGAGAGGACGGCACTGGTATTATGTAGTTAGATGGGGAGAACGGCACTGGTTTTACGTAGATAGATGGGTAGGACGGCACTGGTTTTATGTAGAAAGATGGAGAGGACGGCACTGGTTTTATGTCGTCAGATGGGGAGGGTGGCACTGGTTTTATGTAGAGAGATGGCGAGGACAAAAGTGGTTTTATGTAGAGAGATGGAGAGTATGGCACTGGTATTATCTATATAGATAGGTAGGATGGCACTGGTTTTATGTAGATAGATGGGTGGGACGGCACTGGTTTTATGTAGATAGATGGGCAAGACTGCACTGGTTTTATGTAGATAGATGGGGTGGATGGTACTGGTTTTATGTTGATGGATCAGTAGCACGGCACTGGTTTTTGTAGATAGATGGGACGGACGGCACTGGTTTTATGTAGATAGATGGGGAGGATGGCACTGGTTTTACGTAGATAGATGGGTGGGATGACACCGGTTTTATGTAGATAGATGAGTAGGACGGCACTGGTTTTATGTAGATAGATCAGGTGGATGGCACTGGTTTTCTGTAGATAGATGGGTAGGACGGCACTGGTTTTATGTAGATAGATGGGGAGGATGGCACTTGTTTTATGTAGATAGATGGGTGGGCAGCACTGTTTTTTTGTAGATAGATGGGGAGGACGGCACTGGTTTTATGTAGGTAGGTGGGTAGGATGGCACTGGTTTTATGTAGATAGATGGGGAGGACAGCACTGGTTTTATGTAGAGAGATGTGGAGGACGGCAGTGGATTTATGTAGAGGGAGGGGGAGGACGGCACTGGTTTTATGTAGAGAGATGGGGAGGATGGCACTGGTTTTATGTAGATAGATGGGTGGGGCCACTGGTTTTATGTAGATAGATGGGTAGAACGGCACTGGTTTTATGTAGAGAGATGCTGAGGACGGCACTGCTTTTATGTAGATAGATGGGGAGGACAAAAGTGGTTTTATGTAGAGAGATGGAGAGGACGGCACTGGTTATATGTAGTCAGATGGGGAGGGTGGCACTGGTTTTATGTAGAGAGATGGAGAGTACGGCACTGGTATTATGTAGTTAGATGGGGAGGACGGCACTGGCTTTACGTAGATAGATGGGTAGGACGGCACTGGTTTTATGTAGAGAGATGGAGAGGACGGCACTGGTTTTATGTAGTCAGATGGGGAGGGTGGCACTGGTTTTATGTAGAGAGATGGCGAGGACGGCACTGGTTTTATGTAGATAGATGGGGAGGACAGCACTGGTTTTATGTAGATAGATGGAGAGGATGATACTGGTTTTATGTACTTAGTTGGGGAGGACGGCACTGGTTTTATGTAGATGGATGGGTAGGATGGCAGTGGTTTTATGTAGACGGGTGGGTAGGACGGCACTGGTTTTATTTAGAGAGATGGGGTGGGTGGCACTGGTTTTATGTTGATGGATCAGTAGCACGGCACTGGTTTTATGTAGATAGATGGGTCGGATGGCAATGGTCTTATGTAGATAGATGAGGAAGATGGCACTGGTTTTATGTAGAGAGATGGAGAGGACGGCACTGGTTTTATGTAGATAGATGGGGAGGACAGCACTGGTTTTATGTAGATAGATGGAGAGGATGATACTGGTTTTATGTACTTAGTTGGGGAGGACGGCACTGGTTTTATGTAGATGGATGGGTAGGATGGCAGTGGTTTTATGTAGACGGGTGGGTAGGACGGCACTGGTTTTATTTAGAGAGATGGGGTGGGTGGCACTGGTTTTATGTTGATGGATCAGTAGCACGGCACTGGTTTTATGTAGATAGATGGGTCGGATGGCAATGGTCTTATGTAGATAGATGAGGAAGATGGCACTGGTTTTATGTAGAGAGATGGAGAGGACGGCACTGGTTTTATGTAGAGAGATGGAGAAGACGGCACTGGTTTTATGTAGTCAGTTGGGGAGGGTGGCACTGGTTTTATGTAGAGGGATGGAGAGGACGGCACTGTTGTTTTGTAGAGAGATGGAGAGGATGGCACTGGTTTTATGTAGAGAGACGGGGAGGACGACACTGGTTTTATGTAGAGAGATGGGGAGGACGACACTGGTTTTATGCAGACAGATGGGGAGAACGGCACTTGTTTTATGTAGATAGTTGGGTAGGACAGCACTGGTTTTATGTAGTTAGTTGGGTAGGAAGGCGCTGGTTTTATGTAGTTAGATGGGGAGGACGGCACTGGTTTTATGTAGATAGATGGGGAGGATGATACTGGTTTTATGTACTTAGTTTGGGAGGACGGCACTGGTTTTATGTAGTTGGATGGGTAGGATGGCACTGGTTTTATGTAGACGGGTGGGTAGGACGGCACTGGTTTTATTTAGAGAGATGGGGTGGGTGGCACTGGTTTTATGTAGATAGATGGGTAGGACGGCAATGGTCTTATGTAGATAGATGAGGAAGATGGCACTGGTTTTATGTAGAGAGATGGAGAGGACGGCACTGGTATTATGTAGTTAGATGGGGAGGATGGCACTGGATTTATCTAGTTCGTTGGGTACGACGGCACTGGTTTTATCTAGATAGATGGGGAGGACGACACTGGTTTTATGCAGACAGATGGGGAGGACGGTACTGGTTTTATGAGAGAGATGGAGAGTACGGCACTGGTATTATCTATATAGATAGGTAGGGTGGCACTGGTTTTATGTAGATAGATGGGTGGGACGGCACTGGTTTTATGTAGATAGATGGGCAAGACTGCACTGGTTTTATGTAGATAGATGGGGTGGATGGTACTGGGTTTATGTTGATGGATCAGTTGCACGGCACTGGTTTTTGTAGATAAATGGGAAGGACGGCACTGGTTTTATGTAGATAGATGGGGAGGATGGCACTGGTTTTACGTAGATAGATGGGTGGGATGACACCGGTTTTATGTAGATAGATGAGTAGGACGGCACTGGTTTTATGTAGATAGATCGGGTGGATGGCACTGGTTTTCTGTAGATAGATGGGTAGGACGGCACTGGTTTTATGTAGATAGATGGGGAGGATGGCACTTGTTTTATGTAGATAGATGGGTGGGCAGCACTGTTTTTTTGTAGATAGATGGGGAGGACGGCACTGGTTTTATGTAGGTAGGTGGGTAGGATGGCACTGGTTTTATGTAGATAGATGGGGAGGACAGCACTGGTTTTATGTAGAGAGATGTGGAGGACGGCAGTGGATTTATGTAGAGGGAGGGGGAGGACGGCACTGGTTTTATGTAGAGAGATGGGGAGGATGGCACTGGTTTTATGTAGATAGATGGGTGGGGCCACTGGTTTTATGTAGATAGATGGGTAGAACGGCACTGGTTTTATGTAGAGAGATGCTGAGGACGGCACTGCTTTTATGTAGATAGATGGGGAGGACAAAAGTGGTTTTATGTAGAGAGATGGAGAGGACGGCACTGGTTATATGTAGTCAGATGGGGAGGGTGGCACTGGTTTTATGTAGAGAGATGGAGAGTACGGCACTGGTATTATGTAGTTAGATGGGGAGGACGGCACTGGCTTTACGTAGATAGATGGGTAGGACGGCACTGGTTTTATGTAGAGAGATGGAGAGGACGGCACTGGTTTTATGTAGTCAGATGGGGAGGGTGGCACTGGTTTTATGTAGAGAGATGGCGAGGACGGCACTGGTTTTATGTAGATAGATGGGGAGGACAGCACTGGTTTTATGTAGATAGATGGAGAGGATGATACTGGTTTTATGTACTTAGTTGGGGAGGACGGCACTGGTTTTATGTAGATGGATGGGTAGGATGGCAGTGGTTTTATGTAGACGGGTGGGTAGGACGGCACTGGTTTTATTTAGAGAGATGGGGTGGGTGGCACTGGTTTTATGTTGATGGATCAGTAGCACGGCACTGGTTTTATGTAGATAGATGGGTCGGATGGCAATGGTCTTATGTAGATAGATGAGGAAGATGGCACTGGTTTTATGTAGAGAGATGGAGAGGACGGCACTGGTTTTATGTAGAGAGATGGAGAAGACGGCACTGGTTTTATGTAGTCAGTTGGGGAGGGTGGCACTGGTTTTATGTAGAGGGATGGAGAGGACGGCACTGTTTTTTTATAGAGAGATGGAGAGGATGGCACTGGTTTTATGTAGAGAGACGGGGAGGACGACACTGGTTTTATGTAGAGAGATGGGGAGGACGACACTGGTTTTATGCAGACAGATGGGGAGAACGGCACTTGTTTTATGTAGATAGTTGGGTAGGACAGCACTGGTTTTATGTAGTTAGATGCGTAGGAAGGCGCTGGTTTTATGTAGTTAGATGGGGAGGACGGCACTGGTTTTATGTAGATAGATGGGGAGGATGATACTGGTTTTATGTACTTAGTTTGGGAGGACGGCACTGGTTTTATGTAGTTGGATGGGTAGGATGGCACTGGTTTTATGTAGACGGGTGGGTAGGACGGCACTGGTTTTATTTAGAGAGATGGGGTGGGTGGCACTGGTTTTATGTAGATAGATGGGTAGGACGGCAATGGTCTTATGTAGATAGATGAGGAAGATGGCACTGGTTTTATGTAGAGAGATGGAGAGGACGGCACTGGTATTATGTAGTTAGATGGGGAGGATGGCACTGGATTTATCTAGTTCGTTGGGTACGACGGCACTGGTTTTATCTAGATAGATGGGGAGGACGACACTGGTTTTATGCAGACAGATGGGGAGGACGGTACTGGTTTTATGAGAGAGATGGAGAGTACGGCACTGGTATTATCTATATAGATAGGTAGGGTGGCACTGGTTTTATGTAGATAGATGGGTGGGACGGCACTGGTTTTATGTAGATAGATGGGCAAGACTGCACTGGTTTTATGTAGATAGATGGGGTGGATGGTACTGGTTTTATGTTGATGGATCAGTAGCACGGCACTGGTTTTTGTAGATAGATGGGTAGGACGGCACTGGTTTTATGTAGATAGATGGGGAGGATGGCACTTGTTTTATGTAGATAGATGGGTGGGCAGCACTGTTTTTTTGTAGATAGATGGGGAGGACAGCACTGGTTTTATGTAGGTAGGTGGGTAGGATGGCACTGGTTTTATGTAGATAGATGGGGAGGACAGCACTGGTTTTATGTAGAGAGATGTGGAGGACGGCAGTGGATTTATGTAGAGGGAGGGGGAGGACGGCACTGGTTTTATGTAGAGAGATGGGGAGGATGGCACTGGTGTTATGTAGATAGATGGGTGGGACGGCACTGGTTTTATGTAGATAGATGGGGAGGATGGCACTGGTTTTATGTAGATAGATGGGTGGGGCCACTGGTTTTATGTAGATAGATGGGTACAACGGCACTGGTTTTATGTAGAGAGATGCTGAGGACGGCACTGCTTTTATGTAGATAGATGGGGAGGACAAAACTGGTTTTATGTAGAGAGATGGAGAGGACGGCACTGGTTATATGTAGTCAGATGGGGAGGGTGGCACTGGTTTTATGTAGAGAGATGGAGAGTACGGCACTGGTATTATGTAGTTAGATGGGGAGGACGGCACTGGCTTTACGTAGATAGATGGGTAGGACGGCACTGGTTTTATGTAGATAGATGGGTAGGACGGCACTGGTTTTATGTAGAGAGATGTTGTGGACTGCACCGCTTTTATGTAGATAGATGGGGAGGAGAAAACTGGTTTTATGTAGAGAGATGGAGAGGACGGCACTGGTTTTATGTAGTCAGATGGGGAGGGTGGCACTGGTTTTATGTAGACGGGTGGGTAGGATGGCACTGGTTTTATTTAGAGAGATGGGGTGGGTGGCACTGGTTTTATGTTGATAGATCAGTAGCACGGCACTGGTTTTATGTAGATAGATGGGTCGGATGGCAATGGTCTTATGTAGATAGATGAGGAAGATGGCACTGGTTTTATGTAGAGAGATGGGGAGGACGGCACTGGTTTTATGTAGAGAGATGGAGAAGACGGCACTGGTTTTATGTAGTCAGTTGGGGAGGGTGGCACTGGTTTTATGTAGAGGGATGGAGAGGACGGCACTGTTTTTTTGTAGAGAGATGGAGAGGATGGCACTGGTTTTATGTAGAGAGACGGGGAGGACGACACTGGTTTTATGTAGAGAGATGGGGAGGACGACACTGGTTTTATGCAGACAGATGGGGAGAACGGCACTTGTTTTATGTAGATAGTTGGGTAGGACAGCACTGGTTTTATGTAGTTAGATGGGTAGGAAGGCGCTGGTTTTATGTAGTTAGATGGGGAGGACGGCACTGGTTTTATGTAGATAGATGGGGAGGATGATACTGGTTTTATGTACTTAGTTTGGGAGGACGGCACTGGTTTTATGTAGTTGGATGGGTAGGATGGCACTGGTTTTATGTAGACGGGTGGGTAGGACGGCACTGGTTTTATTTAGAGAGATGGGGTGGGTGGCACTGGTTTTATGTAGATAGATGGGTAGGACGGCAATGGTCTTATGTAGATAGATGAGGAAGATGGCACTGGTTTTATGTAGAGAGATGGAGAGGACGGCACTGGTATTATGTAGTTAGATGGGGAGGATGGCACTGGATTTATCTAGTTCATTGGGTACGACGGCACTGGTTTTATCTAGATAGATGGGGAGGACGACACTGGTTTTATGCAGACAGATGGGGAGGACGGTACTGGTTTTATGAGAGAGATGGAGAGTACGGCACTGGTATTATCTATATAGATAGGTAGGGTGGCACTGGTTTTATGTAGATAGATGGGTGGGACGGCACTGGTTTTATGTAGATAGATGGGCAAGACTGCACTGGTTTTATGTAGATAGATGGGGTGGATGGTACTGGTTTTATGTAGATAGATGGGTGGGGCCACTGGTTTTATGTAGATAGATGGGTAGAACGGCACTGGTTTTATGTAGAGAGATGCTGAGGACGGCACTCCTTTTATGTAGATAGATGGGAGGACAAAAGTGGTTTTATGTAGAGAGATGGAGAGGACGGCACTGGTTATATGTAGTCAGATGGGGAGGGTGGCACTGGTTTTATGTAGAGAGATGGAGAGTACGGCACTGGTATTATGTAGTTAGATGGGGAGGACGGCACTGGCTTTACGTAGATAGATGGGTAGGACGGCACTGGTTTTATGTAGATAGATGGGTAGGACGGCACTGGTTTTATGTAGAGAGATGGAGAGGACGGCACTGGTTTTATGTAGTCAGATGAGGAGGGTGGCACTGGTTTTATGTAGAGAGATGGCGAGGACGGCACTGGTTTTATGTAGATAGATGGGGAGGACGGCACTGGTTTTATGTAGATAGATGGAGAGGATGATACTGGTTTTATGTACTTAGTTGGGGAGGACGGCACTGGTTTTATGTAGTTGGATGGGTAGGATGGCACTGGTTTTATGTAGACGGGTGGGTAGGACGGCACTGGTTTTATTTAGAGAGATGGGGTGGGTGGCACTGGTTTTATGTTGATGGATCAGTAGCACGGCACTGGTTTTATGTAGATAGATGGGTCGGATGGCAATGGTCTTATGTAGATAGATGAGGAAGATGGCACTGGTTTTAAGTAGAGAGATGGAGAGGACGGCACTGGTTTTATGTAGAGAGATGGAGAGGATGGCACTGGTTTTATGTAGATAGATGGGTAGGACGGCACTGGTTTTATGTAGAGAGATGTTGAGGACGGCACTGCTTTTATGTAGATAGATGGGGAGGAACAAACTGGTTTTATGTAGAGAGATGGAGAAGACGGCTCTGGTTTTATGTAGTCAGTTGGGGAGGGTGGCACTGGTTTTATGTAGAGAGATGGAGAGGATGGCACTGTTTTTTTGTAGAGAGATGGAGAGGATGGCACTGGTTTTATGTAGAGAGACGGGGAGGACGACACTGGTTTTATGTAGAGAGATGGGGAGGACGACACTGGTTTTATGCAGACAGATGGGGAGAACGGCACTTGTTTTATGTAGATAGTTGGGTAGGACAGCACTGGTTTTATGTAGGTAGATGGGTAGGACGGCGCTGGTTTTATGTAGATAGATGGTTAGGATGGCACTGTTTCTATGTAGATAAATGGGTAGGACGACACAGGTTTTATGTAGAGAGATAGAGAGGACGGCACTGGTTTTATTTAGAGAGATGGGGTGGATGGCACTGGTTTTATGTTGATGGATCAGTAGCACGGCACTGGTTTTATGTAGATAGATAGGTAGGACGGCAATGGTCTTATGTAGATAGATGAGGAAGATGGCACTGGTTTTATGTAGAGAGATGGAGAGGACGACACTGGTTTTAGGCAGACAGATGGGGAGAACGGCACTTGTTTTATGTAGATAGTTGGGTAGGACAGCACTGGTTTTATGTAGTTAGATGGTTAGGAAGGCGCTGGTTTTATGAAGTTAGATGGGGAGGACGGCACTGGTTTTATGTAGATAGGTGGGGAGGATGATACTGGTTTTATGTACTTAGTTTGGGAGGACGGCACTGGTTTTATGTAGTTGGATGGGTAGGATGGCACTGGTTTTATGTAGACGGGTGGGTAGGACGGCACTGGTTTTATTTAGAGAGATGGGGTGGGTGGCACTTGTTTTATGTAGATAGATGGGTAGGACGGCAATGGTCTTATGTAGATAGATGAGGAAGATGGCAGTGGTTTTATGTAGAGAGATGGAGAGGACGGCACTGGTATTATGTAGTTAGATGGGGAGGATGGCACTGGATTTATCTAGTTCATTGGGTACGACGGCACTGGTTTTATCTAGATAGATGGGGAGGACGACACTGGTTTTATGCAGACAGATGGGGAGGACGGTACTGTTTTTATGAGAGAGATGGAGAGTACGGCACTGGTATTATCTATATAGATAGGTAGGGTGGCACTGGTTTTATGTAGATAGATGGGTGGGACGGCACTGGTTTTATGTAGATAGATGGGCAAGACTGCACTGGTTTTATGTAGATAGATGGGGTGGATGGTACTGGTTTTATGTTGATGGATCAGTAGCACGGCACTGGTTTTTGTAGATAGATGGGTAGGACGGCACTGGTTTTATGTAGATAGATGGGGAGGATGGCACTGGTTTTACGTAGATAGATGGGTGGGATGACACCGGTTTTATGTAGATAGATGAGTAGGACGGCACTGGTTTTATGTAGATAGATCAGGTGGATGGCACTGGTTTTCTGTAGATAGATGGGTAGGACGGCACTGGTTTTATGTAGATAGATGGGGAGGATGGCACTTGTTTTATGTAGATAGATGGGTGGGCAGCACTGTTTTTTTGTAGATAGATGGGGAGGACGGCACTGGTTTTATGTAGGTAGGTGGGTAGGATGGCACTGGTTTTATGTAGATAGATGGGGAGGACAGCACTGGTTTTATGTAGAGAGATGTGGAGGACGGCAGTGGATTTATGTAGAGGGAGGGGGAGGACGGCACTGGTTTTATGTAGAGAGATGGGGAGGATGGCACTGGTGTTATGTAGATAGATGGGTGGGACGGCACTGGTTTTATGTAGATAGATGGGGAGGATGGCACTGGTTTTATGTAGATAGATGGGTGAGGCCACTGGTTTTATGGAGATAGATGGGTAGAACGGCACTGGTTTTATGTAGAGAGATGCTGAGGACGGCACTGCTTTTATGTAGATAGATGGGGAGGACAAAACTGGTTTTATGTAGAGAGATGGAGAGGACGGCACTGGTTATATGTAGTCAGATGGGGAGGGTGGCACTGGTTTTATGTAGAGAGATGGAGAGTACGGCACTGGTATTATGTAGTTAGATGGGGAGGACGGCACTGGCTTTACGTAGATAGATGGGTAGGACGGCACTGGTTTTATGTAGATAGATGGGTAGGACGGCACTGGTTTTATGTAGAGAGATGTTGTGGACTGCACCGCTTTTATGTAGATAGATGGGGAGGAGAAAACTGGTTTTATGTAGAGAGATGGAGAGGACGGCACTGGTTTTATGTGGTCAGATGGGGAGGGTGGCACTGGTTTTATGTAGACGGGTGGGTAGGACGGCACTGGTTTTATTTAGAGAGATGGGGTGGGTGGCACTGGTTTTATGTTGATAGATCAGTAGCACGGCACTGGTTTTATGTAGATAGATGGGTCGGATGGCAATGGTCTTATGTAGATAGATGAGGAAGATGGCACTGGTTTTATGTAGAGAGATGGAGAGGACGGCACTGGTTTTATGTAGAGAGATGGAGAAGACGGCACTGGTTTTATGTAGTCAGTTGGGGAGGGTGGCACTGGTTTTATGTAGAGGGATGGAGAGGACGGCACTGTTTTTTTGTAGAGAGATGGAGAGGATGGCACTGGTTTTATGTAGAGAGACGGGGAGGACGACACTGGTTTTATGTAGAGAGATGGGGAGGACGACACTGGTTTTATGCAGACAGATGGGGAGAACGGCACTTGTTTTATGTAGATAGTTGGGTAGGACAGCACTGGTTTTATGTAGTTAGATGGGTAGGAAGGCGCTGGTTTTATGTAGTTAGATGGGGAGGACGGCACTGGTTTTATGTAGATAGATGGGGAGGATGATACTGGTTTTATGTACTTAGTTTGGGAGGACGGCACTGGTTTTATGTAGTTGGATGGGTAGGATGGCACTGGTTTTATGTAGACGGGTGGGTAGGACGGCACTGGTTTTATTTAGAGAGATGGGGTGGGTGGCACTGGTTTTATGTAGATAGATGGGTAGGACGGCAATGGTCTTATGTAGATAGATGAGGAAGATGGCACTGGTTTTATGTAGAGAGATGGAGAGGACGGCACTGGTATTATGTAGTTAGATGGGGAGGATGGCACTGGATTTATCTAGTTCGTTGGGTACGACGGCACTGGTTTTATCTAGATAGATGGGGAGGACGACACTGGTTTTATGCAGACAGATGGGGAGGACGGTACTGGTTTTATGAGAGAGATGGAGAGTACGGCACTGGTATTATCTATATAGATAGGTAGGGTGGCACTGGTTTTATGTAGATAGATGGGTGGGACGGCACTGGTTTTATGTAGATAGATGGGCAAGACTGCACTGGTTTTATGTAGATAGATGGGGTGGATGGTACTGGTTTTATGTTGATGGATCAGTAGCGCGGCACTGGTTTTTGTAGATAGATGGGAAGGACGGCACTGGTTTTAAGTAGATAGATGGGGAGGATGGCACTGGTTTTACGTAGATAGATGGGTGGGATGACACCGGTTTTATGTATATAGATGAGTAGGACGGCACTGGTTTTATGTAGATAGATCAGGTGGATGGCACTGGTTTTCTGTAGATAGATGGGTAGGACGGCACTGGTTTTATGTAGATAGATGGGGAGGATGGCACTTGCTTTATGTAGATAGATGGGTGGGCAGCACTGTTTTTTTGTAGATAGATGGGGAGGACGGCACTGGTTTTATGTAGGTAGGTGGGTAGGATGGCACTGGTTTTATGTAGATAGATGGGGAGGACAGCACTGGTTTTATGTAGAGAGATGTGGAGGACGGCAGTGGATTTATGTAGAGGGAGGGGGAGGACGGCACTGGTTTTATGTAGAGAGATGGGGAGAATGGCACTGGTTTTATGTAGATAGATGGGTGGGGCCATTGGTTTTATGTAGATAGATGGGTAGAACGGCACTGGTTTTATGTAGAGAGATGCTGAGGACGGCACTGCTTTTATGTAGATAGATGGGGAGGACAAAAGTGGTTTTATGTAGAGAGATGGAGAGGACGGCACTGGTTATATGTAGTCAGATGGGGAGGGTGGCACTGGTTTTATGTAGAGAGATGGAGAGTACGGCACTGGTATTATGTAGTTAGATGGGGAGGACGGCACTGGCTTTACGTAGATAGATGGGTAGGACGGCACTGGTTTTATGTAGAGAGATGGAGAGGACGGCACTGGTTTTATGTAGTCAGATGGGGAGGGTGGCACTGGTTTTATGTAGAGAGATGGCGAGGACGGCACTGGTTTTATGTAGATAGAAGGGGAGGACAGCACTGGTTTTATGTAGATAGATGGAGAGGATGATACTGGTTTCATGTACTTAGTTGGGGAGGACGGCACTGGTTTTATGTAGATGGATGGGTAGGATGGCAGTGGTTTTATGTAGACGGGTGGGTAGGACGGCACTGGTTTTATTTAGAGAGATGGGGTGGGTGGCACTGGTTTTATGTTGATGGATCAGTAGCACGGCACTGGTTTTATGTAGATAGATGGGTCGGATGGCAATGGTCTTATGTAGATAGATGAGGAAGATGGCACTGGTTTTATGTAGAGAGATGGAGAGGACGGCACTGGTTTTATGTAGAGAGATGGAGAAGACGGCACTGGTTTTATGTTGTCAGTTGGGGAGGGTGGCACTGGTTTTATGTAGAGGGATGGAGAGGACGGCACTGTTTTTTTGTAGAGAGATGGAGAGGATGGCACTGGTTTTATGTAGAGAGACGGGGAGGACGACACTGGTTTTATGTAGAGAGATGGGAGGACGACACTGGTTTTATGCAGACAGATGGGGAGAACGGCACTTGTTTTATGTAGATAGTTGGGTAGGACAGCACTGGTTTTATGTAGTTAGATGGGTAGGAAGGCGCTGGTTTTATGTAGTTAGATGGGGAGGACGGCACTGGTTTTATGTAGATAGATGGGGAGGATGATACTGGTTTTATGTACTTAGTTTGGGAGGACGGCACTGGTTTTATTTAGAGAGATGGGGTGGGTGGCACTGGTTTTATGTAGATAGATGGGTAGGACGGCACTGGTTTTATTTAGAGAGATGGGGTGGGTGGCACTGGTTTTATGTAGATAGATGGGTAGGACGGCAATGGTCTTATGTAGATAGATGAGGAAGATGGCACTGGTTTTATGTAGAGAGATGGAGAGGACGGCACTGGTATTATGTAGTTAGATGGGGAGGATGGCACTGGATTTATCTAGTTCATTGGGTACGACGGCACTGGTTTTATCTAGATAGATGGGGAGGACGACACTGGTTTTATGCAGACAGATGGGGAGGACGGTACTGGTTTTATGAGAGAGATGGAGAGTACGGCACTGGTATTATCTATATAGATAGGTAGGGTGGCACTGGTTTTATGTAGATAGATGGGTGGGACGGCACTGGTTTTATGTAGATAGATGGGCAAGACTGCACTGCTTTTATGTAGATAGATGGGGTGGATGGTACTGGTTTTATGTTGATGGATCAGTAGCACGGCACTGGTTTTTGTAGATAGATGGGAAGGACGGCACTGGTTTTATGTAGATAGATGGGGAGGATGGCACTGGTTTTACGTAGATAGATGGGTGGGATGACACCGGTTTTATGTAGATAGATGAGTAGGACGGCACTGGTTTTATGTAGATAGATCGGGTGGATGGCACTGGTTTTCTGTAGATAGATGGGTAGGAAGGCGCTGGTTTTATGTAGTTAGATGGGGAGGACGGCACTGGTTTTATGTAGATAGATGGGGAGGATGATACTGGTTTTATGTACTTAGTTTGGGAGGACGGCACTGGTTTTATGTAGTTGGATGGGTAGGATGGCACTGGTTTTATGTAGACGGGTGGGTAGGACGGCACTGGTTTTATTTAGAGAGATGGGGTGGGTGGCACTGTTTTATGTAGATAGATGGGTAGGACGGCAATGGTCTTATGTAGATAGATGAGGAAGATGGCACTGGTTTTATGTAGAGAGATGGAGAGGACGGCACTGGTATTATGTAGTTAGATGGGGAGGATGGCACTGGATTTATCTAGTTCGTTGGGTACGACGGCACTGGTTTTATCTAGATAGATGGGGAGGACGACACTGGTTTTATGCAGACAGATGGGGAGGACGGTACTGGTTTTATGAGAGAGATGGAGAGTACGGCACTGGTATTATCTATATAGATAGGTAGGGTGGCACTGGTTTTATGTAGATAGATGGGTGGGACGGCACTGGTTTTATGTAGATAGATGGGCAAGACTGCACTGGTTTTATGTAGATAGATGGGGTGGATGGTACTGGTTTTATGTTGATGGATCAGTAGCACGGCACTGGTTTTTGTAGATAGATGGGAAGGACGGCACTGGTTTTAAGTAGATAGATGGGGAGGATGGCACTGGTTTTACGTAGATAGATGGGTGGGATGACACCGGTTTTATGTAGATAGATGAGTAGGACGGCACTGGTTTTATGTAGATAGATCAGGTGGATGGCACTGGTTTTCTGTAGATAGATGGGTAGGACGGCACTGGTTTTATGTAGATAGATGGGGAGGATGGCACTTGTTTTATGTAGATAGATGGGTGGGCAGCACTGTTTTTTTGTAGATAGATGGGGAGGACGGCACTGGTTTTATGTAGGTAGGTGGGTAGGATGGCACTGGTTTTATGTAGATAGATAGGGAGGACAGCACTGGTTTTATGTAGAGAGATGTGGAGGACGGCAGTGGATTTATGTAGAGGGAGGGGGAGGACGGCACTGGTTTTATGTAGAGAGATGGGGAGGATGGCACTGGTTTTATGTAGATAGATGGGTGGGGCCACTGGTTTTATGTAGATAGATGGGTAGAACGGCACTGGTTTTATGTAGAGAGATGCTGAGGACGGCACTGCTTTTATGTAGATAGATGGGGAGGACAAAAGTGGTTTTATGTAGAGAGATGGAGAGGACGGCACTGGTTATATGTAGTCAGATGGGGAGGGTGGCACTGGTTTTATGTAGAGAGATGGAGAGTACGGCACTGGTATTATGTAGTTAGATGGGGAGGACGGCACTGGCTTTACGTAGATAGATGGGTAGGACGGCACTGGTTTTATGTAGAGAGATGGAGAGGACGGCACTGGTTTTATGTAGTCAGATGGGGAGGGTGGCACTGGTTTTATGTAGAGAGATGGCGAGGACGGCACTGGTTTTATGTAGATAGATGGGGAGGACAGCACTGGTTTTATGTAGATAGATGGAGAGGATGATACTGGTTTTATGTACTTAGTTGGGGAGGACGGCACTGGTTTTATGTAGATGGATGGGTAGGATGGCAGTGGTTTTATGTAGACGGGTGGGTAGGACGGCACTGGTTTTATTTAGAGAGATGGGGTGGGTGGCACTGGTTTTATGTTGATGGATCAGTAGCACGGCACTGGTTTTATGTAGATAGATGGGTCGGATGGCAATGGTCTTATGTAGATAGATGAGGAAGATGGCACTGGTTTTATGTAGAGAGATGGAGAGGACGGCACTGGTTTTATGTAGAGAGATGGAGAAGACGGCACTGGTTTTATGTAGTCAGTTGGGGAGGGTGGCACTGGTTTTATGTAGAGGGATGGAGAGGACGGCACTGTTTTTTTATAGAGAGATGGAGAGGATGGCACTGGTTTTATGTAGAGAGACGGGGAGGACGACACTGGTTTTATGTAGAGAGATGGGGAGGACGACACTGGTTTTATGCAGACAGATGGGGAGAACGGCACTTGTTTTATGTAGATAGTTGGGTAGGACAGCACTGGTTTTATGTAGTTAGATGGGTAGGAAGGCGCTGGTTTTATGTAGTTAGATGGGGAGGACGGCACTGGTTTTATGTAGATAGATGGGGAGGATGATACTGGTTTTATGTACTTAGTTTGGGAGGACGGCACTGGTTTTATGTAGTTGGATGGGTAGGATGGCACTGGTTTTATGTAGACGGGTGGGTAGGACGGCACTGGTTTTATTTAGAGAGATGGGGTGGGTGGCACTGGTTTTATGTAGATAGATGGGTAGGACGGCAATGGTCTTATGTAGATAGATGAGGAAGATGGCACTGGTTTTATGTAGAGAGATGGAGAGGACGGCACTGGTATTATGTAGTTAGATGGGGAGGATGGCACTGGATTTATCTAGTTCGTTGGGTACGACGGCACTGGTTTTATCTAGATAGATGGGGAGGACGACACTGGTTTTATGCAGACAAATGGGGAGGACGGTACTGGTTTTATGAGAGAGATGGAGAGTACGGCACTGGTATTATCTATATAGATAGGTAGGGTGGCACTGGTTTTATGTAGATAGATGGGTGGGACGGCACTGGTTTTATGTAGATAGATGGGCAAGACTGCACTGGTTTTATGTAGATAGATGGGGTGGATGGTACTGGTTTTATGTTGATGGATCAGTAGCACGGCACTGGTTTTTGTAGATAGATGGGTAGGACGGCACTGGTTTTATGTAGATAGATGGGGAGGATGGCACTTGTTTTATGTAGATAGATGGGTGGGCAGCACTGTTTTTTTGTAGATAGATGGGGAGGACAGCACTGGTTTTATGTAGGTAGGTGGGTAGGATGGCACTGGTTTTATGTAGATAGATGGGGAGGACAGCACTGGTTTTATGTAGAGAGATGTGGAGGACGGCAGTGGATTTATGTAGAGGGAGGGGGAGGACGGCACTGGTTTTATGTAGAGAGATGGGGAGGATGGCACTGGTTTTATGTAGATAGATGGGTGGGGCCACTGGTTTTATGTAGATAGATGGGTAGAACGGCACTGGTTTTATGTAGAGAGATGCTGAGGACGGCACTGCTTTTATGTAGATAGATGGGGAGGACAAAACTGGTTTTATGTAGAGAGATGGAGAGGACGGCACTGGTTATATGTAGTCAGATGGGGAGGGTGGCACTGGTTTTATGTAGAGAGATGGAGAGTACGGCACTGGTATTATGTAGTTAGATGGGGAGGACGGCTCTGGCTTTACGTAGATAGATGGGTAGGACGGCACTGGTTTTATGTAGATAGATGGGTAGGACGGCACTGGTTTTATGTAGAGAGATGTTGTGGACTGCACCGCTTTTATGTAGATAGATGGGGAGGAGAAAACTGGTTTTATGTAGAGAGATGGAGAGGACGGCACTGGTTTTATGTAGTCAGATGGGGAGGGTGGCACTGGTTTTATGTAGACGGGTGGGTAGGATGGCACTGGTTTTATTTAGAGAGATGGGGTGGGTGGCACTGGTTTTATGTTGATAGATCAGTAGCACGGCACTGGTTTTATGTAGATAGATGGGTCGGATGGCAATGGTCTTATGTAGATAGATGAGGAAGATGGCACTGGTTTTATGTAGAGAGATGGGGAGGACGGCACTGGTTTTATGTAGAGAGATGGAGAAGACGGCACTGGTTTTATGTAGTCAGTTGGGGAGGGTGGCACTGGTTTTATGTAGAGGGATGGAGAGGACGGCACTGTTTTTTTGTAGAGAGATGGAGAGGATGGCACTGGTTTTATGTAGAGAGACGGGGAGGACGACACTGGTTTTATGTAGAGAGATGGGGAGGACGACACTGGTTTTATGCAGACAGATGGGGAGAACGGCACTTGTTTTATGTAGATAGTTGGGTAGGACAGCACTGGTTTTATGTAGTTAGATGGGTAGGAAGGCGCTGGTTTTATGTAGTTAGATGGGGAGGACGGCACTGGTTTTATGTAGAGAGATGGGGAGGATGATACTGGTTTTATGTACTTAGTTTGGGAGGACGGCACTGGTTTTATGTAGTTGGATGGGTAGGATGGCACTGGTTTTATGTAGACGGGTGGGTAGGACGGCACTGGTTTTATTTAGAGAGATGGGGTGGGTGGCACTGGTTTTATGTAGATAGATGGGTAGGACGGCAATGGTCTTATGTAGATAGATGAGGAAGATGGCACTGGTTTTATGTAGAGAGATGGAGAGGACGGCACTGGTATTATGTAGTTAGATGGGGAGGATGGCACTGGATTTATCTAGTTCGTTGGGTACGACGGCACTGGTTTTATCTAGATAGATGGGGAGGACGACACTGGTTTTATGCAGACAGATGGGGAGGACGGTACTGGTTTTATGAGAGAGATGGAGAGTACGGCACTGGTATTATCTATATAGATAGGTAGGGTGGCACTGGTTTTATGTAGATAGATGGGTGGGACGGCACTGGTTTTATGTAGATAGATGGGCAAGACTGCACTGGTTTTATGTAGATAGATGGGGTGGATGGTACTGGTTTTATGTTGATGGATCAGTAGCACGGCACTGGTTTTTGTAGATAGATGGGAAGGACGGCACTGGTTTTATGTAGATAGATGGGGAGGATGGCACTGGTTTTACGTAGATAGATGGGTGGGATGACACCGGTTTTATGTAGATAGATGAGTAGGACGGCACTGGTTTTATGTAGATAGATCAGGTGGATGGCACTGGTTTTCTGTAGATAGATGGGTAGGACGGCACTGGTTTTATGTAGATAGATGGGGAGGATGGCACTTGTTTTATGTAGATAGATGGGTGGGCAGCACTGTTTTTTTGTAGATAGATGGGGAGGACGGCACTGGTTTTATGTAGGTAGGTGGGTAGGATGGCACTGGTTTTATGTAGATAGATGGGGAGGACAGCACTGGTTTTATGTAGAGAGATGTGGAGGACGGCAGTGGATTTATGTAGAGGGAGGGGGAGGACGGCACTGGTTTTATGTAGAGAGATGGGGAGGATGGCACTGGTTTTATGTAGATAGATGGGTGGGGCCACTGGTTTTATGTAGATAGATGGGTAGAACGGCACTGGTTTTATGTAGAGAGATGCTGAGGACGGCACTGCTTTTATGTAGATAGATGGGAGGACAAAAGTGGTTTTATGTAGAGAGATGGAGAGGACGGCACTGGTTATATGTAGTCAGATGGGGAGGGTGGCACTGGTTTTATGTAGAGAGATGGAGAGTACGGCACTGGTATTATGTAGTTAGATGGGGAGGACGGCACTGGCTTTACGTAGATAGATGGGTAGGACGGCACTGGTTTTATGTAGATAGATGGGTAGGACGGCACTGGTTTTATGTAGAGAGATGGAGAGGACGGCACTGGTTTTATGTAGTCAGATGAGGAGGGTGGCACTGGTTTTATGTAGAGAGATGGCGAGGACGGCACTGGTTTTATGTAGATAGATGGGGAGGACGGCACTGGTTTTATGTAGATAGATGGAGAGGATGATACTGGTTTTATGTACTTAGTTGGGGAGGACGGCACTGGTTTTATGTAGTTGGATGGGTAGGATGGCACTGGTTTTATGTAGACGGGTGGGTAGGACGGCACTGGTTTTATTTAGAGAGATGGGGTGGGTGGCACTGGTTTTATGTTGATGGATCAGTAGCACGGCACTGGTTTTATGTAGATAGATGGGTCGGATGGCAATGGTCTTATGTAGATAGATGAGGAAGATGGCACTGGTTTTAAGTAGAGAGATGGAGAGGACGGCACTGGTTTTATGTAGAGAGATGGAGAGGATGGCACTGGTTTTATGTAGATAGATGGGTAGGACGGCACTGGTTTTATGTAGAGAGATGTTGAGGACGGCACTGCTTTTATGTAGATAGATGGGGAGGAACAAACTGGTTTTATGTAGAGAGATGGAGAAGACGGCTCTGGTTTTATGTAGTCAGTTGGGGAGGGTGGCACTGGTTTTATGTAGAGAGATGGAGAGGATGGCACTGTTTTTTTGTAGAGAGATGGAGAGGATGGCACTGGTTTTATGTAGAGAGACGGGGAGGACGACACTGGTTTTATGTAGAGAGATGGGGAGGACGACACTGGTTTTATGCAGACAGATGGGGAGAACGGCACTTGTTTTATGTAGATAGTTGGGTAGGACAGCACTGGTTTTATGTAGGTAGATGGGTAGGACGGCGCTGGTTTTATGTAGATAGATGGTTAGGATGGCACTGTTTCTATGTAGATAAATGGGTAGGACGACACAGGTTTTATGTAGAGAGATAGAGAAGACGGCACTGGTTTTATTTAGAGAGATGGGGTGGATGGCACTGGTTTTATGTTGATGGATCAGTAGCACGGCACTGGTTTTATGTAGATAGATAGGTAGGACGGCAATGGTCTTATGTAGATAGATGAGGAAGATGGCACTGGTTTTATGTAGAGAGATGGAGAGGACGACACTGGTTTTAGGCAGACAGATGGGGAGAACGGCACTTGTTTTATGTAGATAGTTGGGTAGGACAGCACTGGTTTTATGTAGTTAGATGGTTAGGAAGGCGCTGGTTTTATGAAGTTAGATGGGGAGGACGGCACTGGTTTTATGTAGATAGGTGGGGAGGATGATACTGGTTTTATGTACTTAGTTTGGGAGGACGGCACTGGTTTTATGTAGTTGGATGGGTAGGATGGCACTGGTTTTATGTAGACGGGTGGGTAGGACGGCACTGGTTTTATTTAGAGAGATGGGGTGGGTGGCACTTGTTTTATGTAGATAGATGGGTAGGACGGCAATGGTCTTATGTAGATAGATGAGGAAGATGGCAGTGGTTTTATGTAGAGAGATGGAGAGGACGGCACTGGTATTATGTAGTTAGATGGGGAGGATGGCACTGGATTTATCTAGTTCATTGGGTACGACGGCACTGGTTTTATCTAGATAGATGGGGAGGACGACACTGGTTTTATGCAGACAGATGGGGAGGACGGTACTGGTTTTATGAGAGAGATGGAGAGTACGGCACTGGTATTATCTATATAGATAGGTAGGGTGGCACTGGTTTTATGTAGATAGATGGGTGGGACGGCACTGGTTTTATGTAGATAGATGGGCAAGACTGCACTGGTTTTATGTAGATAGATGGGGTGGATGGTACTGGTTTTATGTTGATGGATCAGTAGCACGGCACTGGTTTTTGTAGATAGATGGGTAGGACGGCACTGGTTTTATGTAGATAGATGGGGAGGATGGCACTGGTTTTACGTAGATAGATGGGTGGGATGACACCGGTTTTATGTAGATAGATGAGTAGGACGGCACTGGTTTTATGTAGATAGATCAGGTGGATGGCACTGGTTTTCTGTAGATAGATGGGTAGGACGGCACTGGTTTTATGTAGATAGATGGGGAGGATGGCACTTGTTTTATGTAGATAGATGGGTGGGCAGCACTGTTTTTTTGTAGATAGATGGGGAGGACGGCACTGGTTTTATGTAGGTAGGTGGGTAGGATGGCACTGGTTTTATGTAGATAGATGGGGAGGACAGCACTGGTTTTATGTAGAGAGATGTGGAGGACGGCAGTGGATTTATGTAGAGGGAGGGGGAGGACGGCACTGGTTTTATGTAGAGAGATGGGGAGGATGGCACTGGTGTTATGTAGATAGATGGGTGGGACGGCACTGGTTTTATGTAGATAGATGGGGAGGATGGCACTGGTTTTATGTAGATAGATGGGTGGGGCCACTGGTTTTATGGAGATAGATGGGTAAAACGGCACTGGTTTTATGTAGAGAGATGCTGAGGACGGCACTGCTTTTATGTAGATAGATGGGGAGGACAAAACTGGTTTTATGTAGAGAGATGGAGAGGACGGCACTGGTTATATGTAGTCAGATGGGGAGGGTGGCACTGGTTTTATGTAGAGAGATGGAGAGTACGGCACTGGTATTATGTAGTTAGATGGGGAGGACGGCACTGGCTTTACGTAGATAGATGGGTAGGACGGCACTGGTTTTATGTAGATAGATGGGTAGGACGGCACTGGTTTTATGTAGAGAGATGTTGTGGACTGCACCGCTTTTATGTAGATAGATGGGGAGGAGAAAACTGGTTTTATGTAGAGAGATGGAGAGGACGGCACTGGTTTTATGTAGTCAGATGGGGAGGGTGGCACTGGTTTTATGTAGACGGGTGGGTAGGACGGCACTGGTTTTATTTAGAGAGATGGGGTGGGTGGCACTGGTTTTATGTTGATAGATCAGTAGCACGGCACTGGTTTTATGTAGATAGATGGGTCGGATGGCAATGGTCTTATGTAGATAGATGAGGAAGATGGCACTGGTTTTATGTAGAGAGATGGAGAGGACGGCACTGGTTTTATGTAGAGAGATGGAGAAGACGGCACTGGTTTTATGTAGTCAGTTGGGGAGGGTGGCACTGGTTTTATGTAGAGGGATGGAGAGGACGGCACTGTTTTTTTGTAGAGAGATGGAGAGGATGGCACTGGTTTTATGTAGAGAGACGGGGAGGACGACACTGGTTTTATGTAGAGAGATGGGGAGGACGACACTGGTTTTATGCAGACAGATGGGGAGAACGGCACTTGTTTTATGTAGATAGTTGGGTAGGACAGCACTGGTTTTATGTAGTTAGATGGGTAGGAAGGCGCTGGTTTTATGTAGTTAGATGGGGAGGACGGCACTGGTTTTATGTAGATAGATGGGGAGGATGATACTGGTTTTATGTACTTAGTTTGGGAGGACGGCACTGGTTTTATGTAGTTGGATGGGTAGGATGGCACTGGTTTTATGTAGACGGGTGGGTAGGACGGCACTGGTTTTATTTAGAGAGATGGGGTGGGTGGCACTGGTTTTATGTAGATAGATGGGTAGGACGGCAATGGTCTTATGTAGATAGATGAGGAAGATGGCACTGGTTTTATGTAGAGAGATGGAGAGGACGGCACTGGTATTATGTAGTTAGATGGGGAGGATGGCACTGGATTTATCTAGTTCGTTGGGTACGACGGCACTGGTTTTATCTAGATAGATGGGGAGGACGACACTGGTTTTATGCAGACAGATGGGGAGGACGGTACTGGTTTTATGAGAGAGATGGAGAGTACGGCACTGGTATTATCTATATAGATAGGTAGGGTGGCACTGGTTTTATGTAGATAGATGGGTGGGACGGCACTGGTTTTATGTAGATAGATGGGCAAGACTGCACTGGTTTTATGTAGATAGATGGGGTGGATGGTACTGGTTTTATGTTGATGGATCAGTAGCACGGCACTGGTTTTTGTAGATAGATGGGAAGGACGGCACTGGTTTTAAGTAGATAGATGGGGAGGATGGCACTGGTTTTACGTAGATAGATGGGTGGGATGACACCGGTTTTATGTAGATAGATGAGTAGGACGGCACTGGTTTTATGTAGATAGATCAGGTGGATGGCACTGGTTTTCTGTAGATAGATGGGTAGGACGGCACTGGTTTTATGTAGATAGATGGGGAGGATGGCACTTGCTTTATGTTGATAGATGGGTGGGCAGCACTGTTTTTTGTAGATAGATGGGGAGGACGGCACTGGTTTTATGTAGGTAGGTGGGTAGGATGGCACTGGTTTTATGTAGATAGATGGGGAGGACAGCACTGGTTTTATGTAGAGAGATGTGGAGGACGGCAGTGGATTTATGTAGAGGGAGGGGGAGGACGGCACTGGTTTTATGTAGAGAGATGGGGAGAATGGCACTGGTTTTATGTAGATAGATGGGTGGGGCCACTGGTTTTATGTAGATAGATGGGTAGAACGGCACTGGTTTTATGTAGAGAGATGCTGAGGACGGCACTGCTTTTATGTAGATAGATGGGGAGGACAAAAGTGGTTTTATGTAGAGAGATGGAGAGGACGGCACTGGTTATATGTAGTCAGATGGGGAGGGTGGCACTGGTTTTATGTAGAGAGATGGAGAGTACGGCAGTGGTATTATGTAGTTAGATGGGGAGGACGGCACTGGCTTTACGTAGATAGATGGGTAGGACGGCACTGGTTTTATGTAGAGAGATGGAGAGGACGGCACTGGTTTTATGTAGTCAGATGGGAGGGTGGCACTGGTTTTATGTAGAGAGATGGCGAGGACGGCACTGGTTTTATGTAGATAGATGGGGAGGACAGCACTGGTTTTATGTAGATAGATGGAGAGGATGATACTGGTTTTATGTACTTAGTTGGGGAGGACGGCACTGGTTTTATGTAGATGGATGGGTAGGATGGCAGTGGTTTTATGTAGACGGGTGGGTAGGACGGCACTGGTTTTATTTAGAGAGATGGGGTGGGTGGCACTGGTTTTATGTTGATGGATCAGTAGCACGGCACTGGTTTTATGTAGATAGATGGGTCGGATGGCAATGGTCTTATGTAGATAGATGAGGAAGATGGCACTGGTTTTATGTAGAGAGATGGAGAGGACGGCACTGGTTTTATGTAGAGAGATGGAGAAGACGGCACTGGTTTTATGTTGTCAGTTGGGGAGGGTGGCACTGGTTTTATGTAGAGGGATGGAGAGGACGGCACTGTTTTTTTGTAGAGAGATGGAGAGGATGGCACTGGTTTTATGTAGAGAGACGGGGAGGACGACACTGGTTTTATGTAGAGAGATGGGGAGGACGACACTGGTTTTATGCAGACAGATGGGGAGAACGGCACTTGTTTTATGTAGATAGTTGGGTAGGACAGCACTGGTTTTATGTAGTTAGATGGGTAGGAAGGCGCTGGTTTTATGTAGTTAGATGGGGAGGACGGCACTGGTTTTATGTAGATAGATGGGGAGGATGATACTGGTTTTATGTACTTAGTTTGGGAGGACGGCACTGGTTTTATGTAGTTGGATGGGTAGGATGGCACTGGTTTTATGTAGACGGGTGGGTAGGACGGCACTGGTTTTATTTAGAGAGATGGGGTGGGTGGCACTGGTTTTATGTAGATAGATGGGTAGGACGGCAATGGTCTTATGTAGATAGATGAGGAAGATGGCACTGGTTTTATGTAGAGAGATGGAGAGGACGGCACTGGTATTATGTAGTTAGATGGGGAGGATGGCACTGGATTTATCTAGTTCATTGGGTACGACGGCACTGGTTTTATCTAGATAGATGGGGAGGACGACACTGGTTTTATGCAGACAGATGGGGAGGACGGTACTGGTTTTATGAGAGAGATGGAGAGTACGGCACTGGTATTATCTATATAGATAGGTAGGGTGGCACTGGGGTTTTATGTAGATAGATGGGTGGGACGGCACTGGTTTTATGTAGATAGATGGGCAAGACTGCACTGCTTTTATGTAGATAGATGGGGTGGATGGTACTGGTTTTATGTTGATGGATCAGTAGCACGGCACTGGTTTTTGTAGATAGATGGGAAGGACGGCACTGGTTTTATGTAGATAGATGGGGAGGATGGCACTGGTTTTACGTAGATAGATGGGTGGGATGACACCGGTTTTATGTAGATAGATGAGTAGGACGGCACTGGTTTTATGTAGATATATCGGGTGGATGGCACTGGTTTTCTGTAGATAGATGGGTAGGAAGGCGCTGGTTTTATGTAGTTAGATGGGGAGGACGGCACTGGTTTTATGTAGATAGATGGGGAGGATGATACTGGTTTTATGTACTTAGTTTGGGAGGACGGCACTGGTTTTATGTAGTTGGATGGGTAGGATGGCACTGGTTTATGTAGACGGGTGGGTAGGACGGCACTGGTTTTATTTAGAGAGATGGGGTGGGTGGCACTGGTTTTATGTAGATAGATGGGTAGGACGGCAATGGTCTTATGTAGATAGATGAGGAAGATGGCACTGGTTTTATGTAGAGAGATGGAGAGGACGGCACTGGTATTATGTAGTTAGATGGGGAGGATGGCACTGGATTTATCTAGTTCGTTGGGTACGACGGCACTGGTTTTATCTAGATAGATGGGGAGGACGACACTGGTTTTATGCAGACAGATGGGGAGGACGGTACTGGTTTTATGAGAGAGATGGAGAGTACGGCACTGGTATTATCTATATAGATAGGTAGGGTGGCACTGGTTTTATGTAGATAGATGGGTGGGACGGCACTGGTTTTATGTAGATAGATGGGCAAGACTGCACTGGTTTTATGTAGATAGATGGGGTGGATGTTACTGGTTTTATGTTGATGGATCAGTAGCACGGCACTGGTTTTTGTAGATAGATGGGAAGGACGGCACTGGTTTTAAGTAGATAGATGGGGAGGATGGCACTGGTTTTACGTAGATAGATGGGTGGGATGACACCGGTTTTATGTAGATAGATGAGTAGGACGGCACTGGTTTTATGTAGATAGATCAGGTGGATGGCACTGGTTTTCTGTAGATAGATGGGTAGGACGGCACTGGTTTTATGTAGATAGATGGGAGGATGGCACTTGTTTTATGTAGATAGATGGGTGGGCAGCACTGTTTTTTTGTAGATAGATGGGGAGGACGGCACTGGTTTTATGTAGGTAGGTGGGTAGGATGGCACTGGTTTTATGTAGATAGATAGGGAGGACAGCACTGGTTTTATGTAGAGAGATGTGGAGGACGGCAGTGGATTTATGTAGAGGGAGGGGGAGGACGGCACTGGTTTTATGTAGAGAGATGGGGAGGATGGCACTGGTTTTATGTAGATAGATGGGTGGGGCCACTGGTTTTATGTAGATAGATGGGTAGAACGGCACTGGTTTTATGTAGAGAGATGCTGAGGACGGCACTGCTTTTATGTAGATAGATGGGGAGGACAAAAGTGGTTTTATGTAGAGAGATGGAGAGTACGGCACTGGTATTATGTAGTTAGATGGGGAGGACGGCACTGGCTTTACGTAGATAGATGGGTAGGACGGCACTGGTTTTATGTAGAGAGATGGAGAGGACGGCACTGGTTTTATGTAGTCAGATGGGGAGGGTGGCACTGGTTTTATGTAGAGAGATGGCGAGGACGGCACTGGTTTTATGTAGATAGATGGGGAGGACAGCACTGGTTTTATGTAGATAGATGGAGAGGATGATACTGGTTTTATGTACTTAGTTGGGGAGGACGGCACTGGTTTTATGTAGATGGATGGGTAGGATGGCAGTGGTTTTATGTAGACGGGTGGGTAGGACGGCACTGGTTTTATTTAGAGAGATGGGGTGGGTGGCACTGGTTTTATGTTGATGGATCAGTAGCACGGCACTGGTTTTATGTAGATAGATGGGTCGGATGGCAATGGTCTTATGTAGATAGATGAGGAAGATGGCACTGGTTTTATGTAGAGAGATGGAGAGGACGGCACTGGTTTTATGTAGAGAGATGGAGAAGACGGCACTGGTTTTATGTAGTCAGTTGGGGAGGGTGGCACTGGTTTTATGTAGAGGGATGGAGAGGACAGCACTGTTTTTTTGTAGAGAGATGGAGAGGATGGCACTGGTTTTATGTAGAGAGACGGGGAGGACGACACTGGTTTTATGTAGAGAGATGGGGAGGACGACACTGGTTTTATGCAGACAGATGGGGAGAACGGCACTTGTTTTATGTAGATAGTTGGGTAGGACAGCACTGGTTTTATGTAGTTAGATGGGTAGGAAGGCGCTGGTTTTATGTAGTTAGATGGGGAGGACGGCACTGGTTTTATGTAGATAGATGGGGAGGATGATACTGGTTTTATGTACTTAGTTTGGGAGGACGGCACTGGTTTTATGTAGTTGGATGGGTAGGATGGCACTGGTTTTATGTAGACGGGTGGGTAGGACGGCACTGGTTTTATTTAGAGAGATGGGGTGGGTGGCACTGGTTTTATGTAGATAGATGGGTAGGACGGCAATGGTCTTATGTAGATAGATGAGGAAGATGGCACTGGTTTTATGTAGAGAGATGGAGAGGACGGCACTGGTATTATGTAGTTAGATGGGGAGGATGGCACTGGATTTATCTAGTTCATTGGGTACGACGGCACTGGTTTTATCTAGATAGATGGGGAGGACGACACTGGTTTTATGCAGACAGATGGGGAGGACGGTACTGGTTTTATGAGAGAGATGGAGAGTACGGCACTGGTATTATCTATATAGATAGGTAGGGTGGCACTGGTTTTATGTAGATAGATGGGTGGGACGGCACTGGTTTTATGTAGATAGATGGGCAAGACTGCACTGCTTTTATGTAGATAGATGGGGTGGATGGTACTGGTTTTATGTTGATGGATCAGTGGCACGGCACTGGTTTTTGTAGATAGATGGGAAGGACGGCACTGGTTTTATGTAGATAGATGGGGAGGATGGCACTGGTTTTACGTAGATAGATGGGTGGGATGACACCGGTTTTATGTAGATAGATGAGTAGGACGGCACTGGTTTTATGTAGATAGATCGGGTGGATGGCACTGGTTTTCTGTAGATAGATGGGTAGGACGGCACTGGTTTTATGTAGATAGATGGGGAGGATGGCACTTGTTTTATGTAGATAGATGGGTGGGCAGCACTGTTTTTTTGTAGATAGATGGGGAGGACGGCACTGGTTTTATGTAGGTAGGTGGGTAGGATGGCACTGGTTTTATGTAGATAGATGGGGAGGACAGCACTGGTTTCATGTAGAGAGATGTGGAGGACGGCAGTGGATTTATGTAGACGGGTGGGTAGGACGGCACTGGTTTTATTTAGAGAGATGGGGTGGGTGGCACTGGTTTTATGTAGATAGATGGGTAGGACGGCAATGGTCTTATGTAGATAGATGAGGAAGATGGCACTGGTTTTATGTAGAGAGATGGAGAGGACGGCACTGGTATTATGTAGTTAGATGGGGAGGATGGCACTGGATTTATCTAGTTCGTTGGGTACGACGGCACTGGTTTTATCTAGATAGATGGGGAGGACGACACTGGTTTTATGCAGACAGATGGGGAGGACGGTACTGGTTTTATGAGAGAGATGGAGAGTACGGCACTGGTATTATCTATATAGATAGGTAGGGTGGCACTGGTTTTATGTAGATAGATGGGTGGGACGGCACTGGTTTTATGTAGATAGATGGGCAAGACTGCACTGGTTTTATGTAGATAGATGGGGTGGATGGTACTGGTTTTATGTTGATGGATCAGTAGCACGGCACTGGTTTTTGTAGATAGATGGGAAGGACGGCACTGGTTTTATGTAGATAGATGGGGAGGATGGCACTGGTTTTACGTAGATAGATGGGTGGGATGACACCGGTTTTATGTAGATAGATGAGTAGGACGGCACTGGTTTTATGTAGATAGATCGGGTGGATGGCACTGGTTTTCTGTAGATAGATGGGTAGGACGGCACTGGTTTTATGTAGATAGATGGGGAGGATGGCACTTGTTTTATGTAGATAGATGGGTGGGCAGCACTGTTTTTTTGTAGATAGATGGGGAGGACGGCACTGGTTTTATGTAGGTAGGTGGGTAGGATGGCACTGGTTTTATGTAGATAGATGGGGAGGACAGCACTGGTTTTATGTAGAGAGATGTGGAGGACGGCAGTGGATTTATGTAGAGGGAGGGGGAGGACGGCACTGGTTTTATGTAGAGAGATGGGGAGGATGGCACTGGTTTTATGTAGATAGATGGGTGGGGCCACTGGTTTTATGTAGATAGATGGGTAGAACGGCACTGGTTTTATGTAGAGAGATGCTGAGGACAGCACTGCTTTTATGTAGATAGATGGGGAGGACGGCACTGGTTTTATGTAGAGAGATGGAGAGGACGGCACTGGTTTTATGTAGTCAGATGGGGAGGGTGGCACTGGTTTTATGTAGAGAGATGGCGAGGACGGCACTGGTTTTATGTAGATAGATGGGGAGGACAGCACTGGTTTTATGTAGATAGATGGAGAGGATGATACTGGTTTTATGTACTTAGTTGGGGAGGACGGCACTGGTTTTATGTAGATGGATGGGTAGGATGGCAGTGGTTTTATGTAGACGGGTGGGTAGGACGGCACTGGTTTTATTTAGAGAGATGGGGTGGGTGGCACTGGTTTTATGTTGATGGATCAGTAGCACGGCACTGGTTTTATGTAGATAGATGGGTCGGATGGCAATGGTCTTATGTAGATAGATGAGGAAGATGGCACTGGTTTTATGTAGAGAGATGGAGAGGACGGCACTGGTTTTATGTAGAGAGATGGAGAAGACGGCACTGGTTTTATGTAGTCAGTTGGGGAGGGTGGCACTGGTTTTATGTAGAGGGATGGAGAGGACAGCACTGTTTTTTTGTAGAGAGATGGAGAGGATGGCACTGGTTTTATGTAGAGAGACGGGGAGGACGACACTGGTTTTATGTAGAGAGATGGGGAGGACGACACTGGTTTTATGCAGACAGATGGGGAGAACGGCACTTGTTTTATGTAGATAGTTGGGTAGGACAGCACTGGTTTTATGTAGTTAGATGGGTAGGAAGGCGCTGGTTTTATGTAGTTAGATGGGGAGGACGGCACTGGTTTTATGTAGATAGATGGGGAGGATGATACTGGTTTTATGTACTTAGTTTGGGAGGACGGCACTGGTTTTATGTAGTTGGATGGGTAGGATGGCACTGGTTTTATGTAGACGGGTGGGTAGGACGGCACTGGTTTTATTTAGAGAGATGGGGTGGGTGGCACTGGTTTTATGTAGATAGATGGGTAGGACGGCAATGGTCTTATGTAGATAGATGAGGAAGATGGCACTGGTTTTATGTAGAGAGATGGAGAGGACGGCACTGGTATTATGTAGTTAGATGGGGAGGATGGCACTGGATTTATCTAGTTCATTGGGTACGACGGCACTGGTTTTATCTAGATAGATGGGGAGGACGACACTGGTTTTATGCAGACAGATGGGGAGGACGGTACTGGTTTTATGAGAGAGATGGAGAGTACGGCACTGGTATTATCTATATAGATAGGTAGGGTGGCACTGGTTTTATGTAGATAGATGGGTGGGACGGCACTGGTTTTATGTAGATAGATGGGCAAGACTGCACTGCTTTTATGTAGATAGATGGGGTGGATGGTACTGGTTTTATGTTGATGGATCAGTGGCACGGCACTGGTTTTTGTAGATAGATGGGAAGGACGGCACTGGTTTTATGTAGATAGATGGGGAGGATGGCACTGGTTTTACGTAGATAGATGGGTGGGATGACACCGGTTTTATGTAGATAGATGAGTAGGACGGCACTGGTTTTATGTAGATAGATCGGGTGGATGGCACTGGTTTTCTGTAGATAGATGGGTAGGACGGCACTGGTTTTATGTAGATAGATGGGGAGGATGGCACTTGTTTTATGTAGATAGATGGGTGGGCAGCACTGTTTTTTTGTAGATAGATGGGGAGGACGGCACTGGTTTTATGTAGGTAGGTGGGTAGGATGGCACTGGTTTTATGTAGATAGATGGGGAGGACAGCACTGGTTTCATGTAGAGAGATGTGGAGGACGGCAGTGGATTTATGTAGACGGGTGGGTAGGACGGCACTGGTTTTATTTAGAGAGATGGGGTGGGTGGCACTGGTTTTATGTAGATAGATGGGTAGGACGGCAATGGTCTTATGTAGATAGATGAGGAAGATGGCACTGGTTTTATGTAGAGAGATGGAGAGGACGGCACTGGTATTATGTAGTTAGATGGGGAGGATGGCACTGGATTTATCTAGTTCGTTGGGTACGACGGCACTGGTTTTATCTAGATAGATGGGGAGGACGACACTGGTTTTATGCAGACAGATGGGGAGGACGGTACTGGTTTTATGAGAGAGATGGAGAGTACGGCACTGGTATTATCTATATAGATAGGTAGGGTGGCACTGGTTTTATGTAGATAGATGGGTGGGACGGCACTGGTTTTATGTAGATAGATGGGCAAGACTGCACTGGTTTTATGTAGATAGATGGGGTGGATGGTACTGGTTTTATGTTGATGGATCAGTAGCACGGCACTGGTTTTTGTAGATAGATGGGAAGGACGGCACTGGTTTTATGTAGATAGATGGGGAGGATGGCACTGGTTTTACGTAGATAGATGGGTGGGATGACACCGGTTTTATGTAGATAGATGAGTAGGACGGCACTGGTTTTATGTAGATAGATCGGGTGGATGGCACTGGTTTTCTGTAGATAGATGGGTAGGACGGCACTGGTTTTATGTAGATAGATGGGGAGGATGGCACTTGTTTTATGTAGATAGATGGGTGGGCAGCACTGTTTTTTTGTAGATAGATGGGGAGGACGGCACTGGTTTTATGTAGGTAGGTGGGTAGGATGGCACTGGTTTTATGTAGATAGATGGGGAGGACAGCACTGGTTTTATGTAGAGAGATGTGGAGGACGGCAGTGGATTTATGTAGAGGGAGGGGGAGGACGGCACTGGTTTTATGTAGAGAGATGGGGAGGATGGCACTGGTTTTATGTAGATAGATGGGTGGGGCCACTGGTTTTATGTAGATAGATGGGTAGAACGGCACTGGTTTTATGTAGAGAGATGCTGAGGACAGCACTGCTTTTATGTAGATAGATGGGGAGGACAAAACTGGTTTTATGTAGAGAGATGGAGAGGACGGCACTGGTTATATGTAGTCAGATGGGGAGGGTGGCACTGGTTTTATGTAGAGAGATGGAGAGTACGGCACTGGTATTATGTAGTTAGATGGGGAGGACGGCACTGGCTTTACGTAGATAGATGGGTAGGACGGCACTGGTTTTATGTAGATAGATGGGTAGGACGGCACTGGTTTTATGTAGAGAGATGGAGAGGACGGCACTGGTTTTATGTAGTCAGATGAGGAGGGTGGCACTGGTTTTATGTAGAGTGATGGCGAGGACGGCACTGGTTTTATGTAGATAGATGGGGAGGACGGCACTGGTTTTATGTAGATAGATGGAGAGGATGATACTGGTTTTATGTACTTAGTTGGGGAGGACGGCACTGGTTTTATGTAGTTGGATGGGTAGGATGGCACTGGTTTTATGTAGACGGGTGGGTAGGACGGCACTGGTTTTATTTAGAGAGATGGGGTGGGTGGCACTGGTTTTATGTTGATGGATCAGTAGCACGGCACTGGTTTTATGTAGATAGATGGGTCGGATGGCAAAGGTCTTATGTAGATAGATGAGGAAGATGGCACTGGTTTTAAGAAGAGAGATGGAGAGGACGGCACTGGTTTTATGTAGAGAGATGGAGAGGATGGCACTGGTTTTATGTAGATAGATGGGTAGGACGGCACTGGTTTTATGTAGAGAGATGTTGAGGACGGCACTGCTTTTATGTAGATAGATGGGGAGGAACAAACTGGTTTTATGTAGAGAGATGGAGAAGACGGCACTGGTTTTATGTAGTCAGTTGGGGAGGGTGGCACTGGTTTTATGTAGAGAGATGGAGAGGACGGCACTGTTTTTTTGTAGAGAGATGGAGAGGATGGCACTGGTTTTATGTAGAGAGACGGGGAGGACGACACTGGTTTTATGTAGACAGATGGGGAGGACGACACTGGTTTTATGCAGACAGATGGGGAGAACGGCACTTGTTTTATGTAGATAGTTGGGTAGGACAGCACTGGTTTTATGTAGGTAGATGGGTAGGACAGCGCTGGTTTTATGTAGATAGATGGTTAGGATGGCACTGTTTCTGTGTAGATAAATGGGTAGGACGACACTGGTTTTATGTAGAGAGATAGAGAGGACGGCACTGGTTTTATTTAGAGAGATGGGGTGGATGGCACTGGTTTTATGTTGATGGATCAGTAGCACGGCACTGGTTTTATGTAGATAGATAGGTAGGACGGCAATGGTCTTATGTAGATAGATGAGGAAGATGGCACTGGTTTTATGTAGAGAGATGGAGAGGACGACACTGGTTTTAGGCAGACAGATGGGGAGAACGGCACTTGTTTTATGTAGATAGTTGGGTAGGACAGCACTGGTTTTATGTAGTTAGATGGTTAGGAAGGCGCTGGTTTTATGAAGTTAGATGGGGAGGACGGCACTGGTTTTATGTAGATAGGTGGGGAGGATGATACTGGTTTTATGTACTTAGTTTGGGAGGACGGCACTGGTTTTATGTAGTTGGATGGGTAGGATGGCACTGGTTTTATGTAGACGGGTGGGTAGGACGGCACTGGTTTTATTTAGAGAGATGGGGTGGGTGGCACTGGTTTTATGTAGATAGATGGGTAGGACGGCAATGGTCTTATGCAGATAGATGAGGAAGATGGCACTGGTTTTATGTAGAGAGATGGAGAGGACGGCACTGGTATTATGTAGTTAGATGGGGAGGATGGCACTGGATTTATCTAGTTCATTGGGTACGACGGCACTGGTTTTATCTAGATAGATGGGGAGGACGACACTGGTTTTATGCAGACAGATGGGGAGGACGGTACTGGTTTTATGAGAGAGATGGAGAGTACGGCACTGGTATTATCTATATAGATAGGTAGGGTGGCACTGGTTTTATGTAGATAGATGGGTGGGACGGCACTGGTTTTATGTAGATAGATGGGCAAGACTGCACTGGTTTTATGTAGATAGATGGGGTGGATGGTACTGGTTTTATGTTGATGGATCAGTAGCACGGCACTGGTTTTTGTAGATAGATGGGAAGGACGGCACTGGTTTTATGTAGATAGATGGGGAGGATGGCACTGGTTTTACGTAGATAGATGGGTGGGATGACACCGGTTTTATGTAGATAGATGAGTAGGACGGCACTGGTTTTATGTAGATAGATCGGGTGGATGGCACTGGTTTTCTGTAGATAGATGGGTAGGACGGCACTGGTTTTATGTAGATAGATGGGGAGGATGGCACTTGTTTTATGTAGATAGATGGGTGGGCAGCACTGTTTTTTTGTAGATAGATGGGGAGGACGGCACTGGTTTTATGTAGGTAGGTGGGTAGGATGGCACTGGTTTTATGTAGATAGATGGGGAGGACAGCACTGGTTTTATGTAGAGAGATGTGGAGGACGGCAGTGGATTTATGTAGAGGGAGGGGGAGGACGGCACTGGTTTTATGTAGAGAGATGGGGAGGATGGCACTGGTTTTATGTAGATAGATGGGTGGGGCCACTGGTTTTATGTAGATAGATGGGTAGAACGGCACTGGTTTTATGTAGAGAGATGCTGAGGACAGCACTGCTTTTATGTAGATAGATGGGGAGGACAAAACTGGTTTTATGTAGAGAGATGGAGAGGACGGCACTGGTTATATGTAGTCAGATGGGGAGGGTGGCACTGGTTTTATGTAGAGAGATGGAGAGTACGGCACTGGTATTATGTAGTTAGATGGGGAGGACGGCACTGGCTTTACGTAGATAGATGGGTAGGACGGCACTGGTTTTATGTAGATAGATGGGTAGGACGGCACTGGTTTTATGTAGAGAGATGGAGAGGACGGCACTGGTTTTATGTAGTCAGATGAGGAGGGTGGCACTGGTTTTATGTAGAGTGATGGCGAGGACGGCACTGGTTTTATGTAGATAGATGGGGAGGACGGCACTGGTTTTATGTAGATAGATGGAGAGGATGATACTGGTTTTATGTACTTAGTTGGGGAGGACGGCACTGGTTTTATGTAGTTGGATGGGTAGGATGGCACTGGTTTTATGTAGACGGGTGGGTAGGACGGCACTGGTTTTATTTAGAGAGATGGGGTGGGTGGCACTGGTTTTATGTTGATGGATCAGTAGCACGGCACTGGTTTTATGTAGATAGATGGGTCGGATGGCAATGGTCTTATGTAGATAGATGAGGAAGATGGCACTGGTTTTAAGAAGAGAGATGGAGAGGACGGCACTGGTTTTATGTAGAGAGATGGAGAGGATGGCACTGGTTTTATGTAGATAGATGGGTAGGACGGCACTGGTTTTATGTAGAGAGATGTTGAGGACGGCACTGCTTTTATGTAGATAGATGGGGAGGAACAAACTGGTTTTATGTAGAGAGATGGAGAAGACGGCACTGGTTTTATGTAGTCAGTTGGGGAGGGTGGCACTGGTTTTATGTAGAGAGATGGAGAGGACGGCACTGTTTTTTTGTAGAGAGATGGAGAGGATGGCACTGGTTTTATGTAGAGAGACGGGGAGGACGACACTGGTTTTATGTAGACAGATGGGGAGGACGACACTGGTTTTATGCAGACAGATGGGGAGAACGGCACTTGTTTTATGTAGATAGTTGGGTAGGACAGCACTGGTTTTATGTAGGTAGATGGGTAGGACAGCGCTGGTTTTATGTAGATAGATGGTTAGGATGGCACTGTTTCTATGTAGATAAATGGGTAGGACGACACTGGTTTTATGTAGAGAGATAGAGAGGACGGCACTGGTTTTATTTAGAGAGATGGGGTGGATGGCACTGGTTTTATGTTGATGGATCAGTAGCACGGCACTGGTTTTATGTAGATAGATAGGTAGGACGGCAATGGTCTTATGTAGATAGATGAGGAAGATGGCACTGGTTTTATGTAGAGAGATGGAGAGGACGACACTGGTTTTAGGCAGACAGATGGGGAGAACGGCACTTGTTTTATGTAGATAGTTGGGTAGGACAGCACTGGTTTTATGTAGTTAGATGGTTAGGAAGGCGCTGGTTTTATGAAGTTAGATGGGGAGGACGGCACTGGTTTTATGTAGATAGGTGGGGAGGATGATACTGGTTTTATGTAGATAGATGGGGAGGATGGCACTGGTTTTACGTAGATAGATGGGTGGGATGACACCGGTTTTATGTAGATAGATGAGTAGGACGGCACTGGTTTTATGTAGATAGATCGGGTGGATGGCACTGGTTTTCTGTAGATAGATGGGTAGGACGGCACTGGTTTTATGTAGATAGATGGGGAGGATGGCACTTGTTTTATGTAGATAGATGGGTGGGCAGCACTGTTTTTTTGTAGATAGATGGGGAGGACGGCACTGGTTTTATGTAGGTAGGTGGGTAGGATGGCACTGGTTTTATGTAGATAGATGGGGAGGACAGCACTGGTTTCATGTAGAGAGATGTGGAGGACGGCAGTGGATTTATGTAGACGGGTGGGTAGGACGGCACTGGTTTTATTTAGAGAGATGGGGTGGGTGGCACTGGTTTTATGTAGATAGATGGGTAGGACGGCAATGGTCTTATGTAGATAGATGAGGAAGATGGCACTGGTTTTATGTAGAGAGATGGAGAGGACGGCACTGGTATTATGTAGTTAGATGGGGAGGATGGCACTGGATTTATCTAGTTCGTTGGGTACGACGGCACTGGTTTTATCTAGATAGATGGGGAGGACGACACTGGTTTTATGCAGACAGATGGGGAGGACGGTACTGGTTTTATGAGAGAGATGGAGAGTACGGCACTGGTATTATCTATATAGATAGGTAGGGTGGCACTGGTTTTATGTAGATAGATGGGTGGGACGGCACTGGTTTTATGTAGATAGATGGGCAAGACTGCACTGGTTTTATGTAGATAGATGGGGTGGATGGTACTGGTTTTATGTTGATGGATCAGTAGCACGGCACTGGTTTTTGTAGATAGATGGGAAGGACGGCACTGGTTTTATGTAGATAGATGGGGAGGATGGCACTGGTTTTACGTAGATAGATGGGTGGGATGACACCGGTTTTATGTAGATAGATGAGTAGGACGGCACTGGTTTTATGTAGATAGATCGGGTGGATGGCACTGGTTTTCTGTAGATAGATGGGTAGGACGGCACTGGTTTTATGTAGATAGATGGGGAGGATGGCACTTGTTTTATGTAGATAGATGGGTGGGCAGCACTGTTTTTTTGTAGATAGATGGGGAGGACGGCACTGGTTTTATGTAGGTAGGTGGGTAGGATGGCACTGGTTTTATGTAGATAGATGGGGAGGACAGCACTGGTTTTATGTAGAGAGATGTGGAGGACGGCAGTGGATTTATGTAGAGGGAGGGGGAGGACGGCACTGGTTTTATGTAGAGAGATGGGGAGGATGGCACTGGTTTTATGTAGATAGATGGGTGGGGCCACTGGTTTTATGTAGATAGATGGGTAGAACGGCACTGGTTTTATGTAGAGAGATGCTGAGGACAGCACTGCTTTTATGTAGATAGATGGGGAGGACAAAACTGGTTTTATGTAGAGAGATGGAGAGGACGGCACTGGTTATATGTAGTCAGATGGGGAGGGTGGCACTGGTTTTATGTAGAGAGATGGAGAGTACGGCACTGGTATTATGTAGTTAGATGGGGAGGACGGCACTGGCTTTACGTAGATAGATGGGTAGGACGGCACTGGTTTTATGTAGATAGATGGGTAGGACGGCACTGGTTTTATGTAGAGAGATGGAGAGGACGGCACTGGTTTTATGTAGTCAGATGAGGAGGGTGGCACTGGTTTTATGTAGAGTGATGGCGAGGACGGCACTGGTTTTATGTAGATAGATGGGGAGGACGGCACTGGTTTTATGTAGATAGATGGAGAGGATGATACTGGTTTTATGTACTTAGTTGGGGAGGACGGCACTGGTTTTATGTAGTTGGATGGGTAGGATGGCACTGGTTTTATGTAGACGGGTGGGTAGGACGGCACTGGTTTTATTTAGAGAGATGGGGTGGGTGGCACTGGTTTTATGTTGATGGATCAGTAGCACGGCACTGGTTTTATGTAGATAGATGGGTCGGATGGCAATGGTCTTATGTAGATAGATGAGGAAGATGGCACTGGTTTTAAGAAGAGAGATGGAGAGGACGGCACTGGTTTTATGTAGAGAGATGGAGAGGATGGCACTGGTTTTATGTAGATAGATGGGTAGGACGGCACTGGTTTTATGTAGAGAGATGTTGAGGACGGCACTGCTTTTATGTAGATAGATGGGGAGGAACAAACTGGTTTTATGTAGAGAGATGGAGAAGACGGCACTGGTTTTATGTAGTCAGTTGGGGAGGGTGGCACTGGTTTTATGTAGAGAGATGGAGAGGACGGCACTGTTTTTTTGTAGAGAGATGGAGAGGATGGCACTGGTTTTATGTAGAGAGACGGGGAGGACGACACTGGTTTTATGTAGACAGATGGGGAGGACGACACTGGTTTTATGCAGACAGATGGGGAGAACGGCACTTGTTTTATGTAGATAGTTGGGTAGGACAGCACTGGTTTTATGTAGGTAGATGGGTAGGACAGCGCTGGTTTTATGTAGATAGATGGTTAGGATGGCACTGTTTCTGTGTAGATAAATGGGTAGGACGACACTGGTTTTATGTAGAGAGATAGAGAGGACGGCACTGGTTTTATTTAGAGAGATGGGGTGGATGGCACTGGTTTTATGTTGATGGATCAGTAGCACGGCACTGGTTTTATGTAGATAGATAGGTAGGACGGCAATGGTCTTATGTAGATAGATGAGGAAGATGGCACTGGTTTTATGTAGAGAGATGGAGAGGACGACACTGGTTTTAGGCAGACAGATGGGGAGAACGGCACTTGTTTTATGTAGATAGTTGGGTAGGACAGCACTGGTTTTATGTAGTTAGATGGTTAGGAAGGCGCTGGTTTTATGAAGTTAGATGGGGAGGACGGCACTGGTTTTATGTAGATAGGTGGGGAGGATGATACTGGTTTTATGTACTTAGTTTGGGAGGACGGCACTGGTTTTATGTAGTTGGATGGGTAGGATGGCACTGGTTTTATGTAGACGGGTGGGTAGGACGGCACTGGTTTTATTTAGAGAGATGGGGTGGGTGGCACTGGTTTTATGTAGATAGATGGGTAGGACGGCAATGGTCTTATGCAGATAGATGAGGAAGATGGCACTGGTTTTATGTAGAGAGATGGAGAGGACGGCACTGGTATTATGTAGTTAGATGGGGAGGATGGCACTGGATTTATCTAGTTCATTGGGTACGACGGCACTGGTTTTATCTAGATAGATGGGGAGGACGACACTGGTTTTATGCAGACAGATGGGGAGGACGGTACTGGTTTTATGAGAGAGATGGAGAGTACGGCACTGGTATTATCTATATAGATAGGTAGGGTGGCACTGGTTTTATGTAGATAGATGGGTGGGACGGCACTGGTTTTATGTAGATAGATGGGCAAGACTGCACTGGTTTTATGTAGATAGATGGGGTGGATGGTACTGGTTTTATGTTGATGGATCAGTAGCACGGCACTGGTTTTTGTAGATAGATGGGAAGGACGGCACTGGTTTTATGTAGATAGATGGGGAGGATGGCACTGGTTTTACGTAGATAGATGGGTGGGATGACACCGGTTTTATGTAGATAGATGAGTAGGACGGCACTGGTTTTATGTAGATAGATCGGGTGGATGGCACTGGTTTTCTGTAGATAGATGGGTAGGACGGCACTGGTTTTATGTAGATAGATGGGGAGGATGGCACTTGTTTTATGTAGATAGATGGGTGGGCAGCACTGTTTTTTTGTAGATAGATGGGGAGGACGGCACTGGTTTTATGTAGGTAGGTGGGTAGGATGGCACTGGTTTTATGTAGATAGATGGGGAGGACAGCACTGGTTTTATGTAGAGAGATGTGGAGGACGGCAGTGGATTTATGTAGAGGGAGGGGGAGGACGGCACTGGTTTTATGTAGAGAGATGGGGAGGATGGCACTGGTTTTATGTAGATAGATGGGTGGGGCCACTGGTTTTATGTAGATAGATGGGTAGAACGGCACTGGTTTTATGTAGAGAGATGCTGAGGACAGCACTGCTTTTATGTAGATAGATGGGGAGGACAAAACTGGTTTTATGTAGAGAGATGGAGAGGACGGCACTGGTTATATGTAGTCAGATGGGGAGGGTGGCACTGGTTTTATGTAGAGAGATGGAGAGTACGGCACTGGTATTATGTAGTTAGATGGGGAGGACGGCACTGGCTTTACGTAGATAGATGGGTAGGACGGCACTGGTTTTATGTAGATAGATGGGTAGGACGGCACTGGTTTTATGTAGAGAGATGGAGAGGACGGCACTGGTTTTATGTAGTCAGATGAGGAGGGTGGCACTGGTTTTATGTAGAGTGATGGCGAGGACGGCACTGGTTTTATGTAGATAGATGGGGAGGACGGCACTGGTTTTATGTAGATAGATGGAGAGGATGATACTGGTTTTATGTACTTAGTTGGGGAGGACGGCACTGGTTTTATGTAGTTGGATGGGTAGGATGGCACTGGTTTTATGTAGACGGGTGGGTAGGACGGCACTGGTTTTATTTAGAGAGATGGGGTGGGTGGCACTGGTTTTATGTTGATGGATCAGTAGCACGGCACTGGTTTTATGTAGATAGATGGGTCGGATGGCAATGGTCTTATGTAGATAGATGAGGAAGATGGCACTGGTTTTAAGAAGAGAGATGGAGAGGACGGCACTGGTTTTATGTAGAGAGATGGAGAGGATGGCACTGGTTTTATGTAGATAGATGGGTAGGACGGCACTGGTTTTATGTAGAGAGATGTTGAGGACGGCACTGCTTTTATGTAGATAGATGGGGAGGAACAAACTGGTTTTATGTAGAGAGATGGAGAAGACGGCACTGGTTTTATGTAGTCAGTTGGGGAGGGTGGCACTGGTTTTATGTAGAGAGATGGAGAGGACGGCACTGTTTTTTTGTAGAGAGATGGAGAGGATGGCACTGGTTTTATGTAGAGAGACGGGGAGGACGACACTGGTTTTATGTAGACAGATGGGGAGGACGACACTGGTTTTATGCAGACAGATGGGGAGAACGGCACTTGTTTTATGTAGATAGTTGGGTAGGACAGCACTGGTTTTATGTAGGTAGATGGGTAGGACAGCGCTGGTTTTATGTAGATAGATGGTTAGGATGGCACTGTTTCTATGTAGATAAATGGGTAGGACGACACTGGTTTTATGTAGAGAGATAGAGAGGACGGCACTGGTTTTATTTAGAGAGATGGGGTGGATGGCACTGGTTTTATGTTGATGGATCAGTAGCACGGCACTGGTTTTATGTAGATAGATAGGTAGGACGGCAATGGTCTTATGTAGATAGATGAGGAAGATGGCACTGGTTTTATGTAGAGAGATGGAGAGGACGACACTGGTTTTAGGCAGACAGATGGGGAGAACGGCACTTGTTTTATGTAGATAGTTGGGTAGGACAGCACTGGTTTTATGTAGTTAGATGGTTAGGAAGGCGCTGGTTTTATGAAGTTAGATGGGGAGGACGGCACTGGTTTTATGTAGATAGGTGGGGAGGATGATACTGGTTTTATGTACTTAGTTTGGGAGGACGGCACTGGTTTTATGTAGTTGGATGGGTAGGATGGCACTGGTTTTATGTAGACGGGTGGGTAGGACGGCACTGGTTTTATTTAGAGAGATGGGGTGGGTGGCACTGGTTTTATGTAGATAGATGGGTAGGACGGCAATGGTCTTATGCAGATAGATGAGGAAGATGGCACTGGTTTTATGTAGAGAGATGGAGAGGACGGCACTGGTATTATGTAGTTAGATGGGGAGGATGGCACTGGATTTATCTAGTTCATTGGGTACGACGGCACTGGTTTTATCTAGATAGATGGGGAGGACGACACTGGTTTTATGCAGACAGATGGGGAGGACGGTACTGGTTTTATGAGAGAGATGGAGAGTACGGCACTGGTATTATCTATATAGATAGGTAGGGTGGCACTGGTTTTATGTAGATAGATGGGTGGGACGGCACTGGTTTTATGTAGATAGATGGGCAAGACTGCACTGGTTTTATGTAGATAGATTGGGTGGATGGTACTGGTTTTATGTTGATGGATCAGTAGCACGGCACTGGTTTTTGTAGATAGATGGGAAGGACGGCACTGGTTTTATGTAGATAGATGGGGAGGATGGCACTGGTTTTACGTAGATAGATGGGTGGGATGACACCAGTTTTATGTAGATAGATGAGTAGGACGGCACTGGTTTTATGTAGATAGATCGGGTGGATGGCACTGGTTTTCTGTAGATAGATGGGTAGGACGGCACTGGTTTTATGTAGATAGATGGGGAGGATGGCACTTGTTTTATGTAGATAGATGGGTGGGCAGCACTGTTTTTTTGTAGATAGATGGGGAGGACGGCACTGGTTTTATGTAGGTAGGTGGGTAGGATGGCACTGGTTTTATGTAGATAGATGGGGAGGACAGCACTGGTTTTATGTAGAGAGATGTGGAGGACGGCAGTGGATTTATGTAGAGGGAGGGGGAGGACGGCACTGGTTTTATGTAGAGAGATGGGGAGGATGACACTGGTTTTATCTAGATAGATGGGTGGGGCCACTGGTTTTATGTAGATAGATGGGTAGAACGGCACTGGTTTTATGTAGAGAGATGCTGAGGACAGCACTGCTTTTATGTAGATAGATGGGGAGGACAAAACTGGTTTTATGTAGAGAGATGGAGAGGACGGCACTGGTTATATGTAGTCAGATGGGGAGGGTGGCACTGGTTTTATGTAGAGAGATGGAGAGTACGGCACTGGTATTATGTAGTTAGATGGGGAGGACGGCACTGGCTTTACGTAGATAGATGGGTAGGACGGCACTGGTTTTATGTAGATAGATGGGTAGGACGGCACTGGTTTTATGTAGAGAGATGGAGAGGACGGCACTGGTTTTATGTAGTCAGATGAGGAGGGTGGCACTGGTTTTATGTAGAGAGATGGCGAGGACGGCACTGGTTTTATGTAGATAGATGGGGAGGACGGCACTGGTTTTATGTAGATAGATGGAGAGGATGATACTGGTTTTATGTACTTAGTTGGGGAGGACGGCACTGGTTTTATGTAGTTGGATGGGTAGGATGGCACTGGTTTTATGTAGACGGGTGGGTAGGACGGCACTGGTTTTATTTAGAGAGATGGGGTGGGTGGCACTGGTTTTATGTTGATGGATCAGTAGCACGGCACTGGTTTTATGTAGATAGATGGGTCGGATGGCAATGGTCTTATGTAGATAGATGAGGAAGATGGCACTGGTTTTAAGTAGAGAGATGGAGAGGACGGCACTGGTTTTATGTAGAGAGATGGAGAGGATGGCACTGGTTTTATGTAGATAGATGGGTAGGACGGCAATGGTCTTATGTAGATAGATGAGGAAGATGGCACTGGTTTTATGTAGAGAGATGGAGAGGACGGCACTGGTATTATGTAGTTAGATGGGGAGGATGGCACTGGATTTATCTAGTTCATTGGGTACGACGGCACTGGTTTTATCTAGATAGATGGGGAGGACGACACTGGTTTTATGCAGACAGATGGGGAGGACGGTACTGGTTTTATGAGAGAGATGGAGAGTACGGCACTGGTATTATCTATATAGATAGGTAGGGTGGCACTGGTTTTATGTAGATAGATGGGTGGGACGGCACTGGTTTTATGTAGATAGATGGGCAAGACTGCACTGGTTTTATGTAGATAGATGGGTGGGGCCACTGGTTTTATGTAGATAGATGGGTAGAACGGCACTGGTTTTATGTAGAGAGATGCTGAGGACGGCACTGCTTTTATGTAGATAGATGGGGAGGACAAAACTGGTTTTATGTAGAGAGATGGAGAGGACGGCACTGGTTATATGTAGTCAGATGGGGAGGGTGGCACTGGTTTTATGTAGAGAGATGGAGAGTACGGCACTGGTATTATGTAGTTAGATGGGGAGGACGGCACTGGCTTTACGTAGATAGATGGGTAGGACGGCACTGGTTTTATGTAGATAGATGGGTAGGACGGCACTGGTTTTATGTAGAGAGATGTTGTGGACTGCACCGCTTTTATGTAGATAGATGGGGAGGAGAAAACTGGTTTTATGTAGAGAGATGGAGAGGACGGCACTGGTTTTATGTAGTCAGATGGGGAGGGTGGCACTGGTTTTATGTAGACGGGTGGGTAGGACGGCACTGGTTTTATTTAGAGAGATGGGGTGGGTGGCACTGGTTTTATGTTGATGGATCAGTAGCACGGCACTGGTTTTATGTAGATAGATGGGTCGGATGGCAATGGTCTTATGTAGATAGATGAGGAAGATGGCACTGGTTTTATGTAGATAGATCGGGTGGATGGCACTGGTTTTCTGTAGATAGATGGGTAGGACGGCACTGGTTTTATGTAGATAGATGGGGAGGATGGCACTTGTTTTATGTAGATAGATGGGTGGGCAGCACTGTTTTTTTGTAGATAGATGGGGAGGACGGCACTGGTTTTATGTAGATAGATGGGGAGGATGGCACTGGTTTTACGTAGATAGATGGGTGGGATGACACCGGTTTTATGTAGATAGATGAGTAGGACGGCACTGGTTTTATGTAGATAGATCGGGTGGATGGCACTGGTTTTCTGTAGATAGATGGGTAGGACGGCACTGGTTTTATGTAGATAGATGGGGAGGATGGCACTTGTTTTATGTAGATAGATGGGTGGGCAGCACTGTTTTTTTGTAGATAGATGGGGAGGACGGCACTGGTTTTATGTAGGTAGGTGGGTAGGATGGCACTGGTTTTATGTAGATAGATGGGGAGGACAGCACTGGTTTTATGTAGAGAGATGTGGAGGACGGCAGTGGATTTATGTAGAGGGAGGGGGAGGACGGCACTGGTTTTATGTAGAGAGATGGGGAGGATGGCACTGGTGTTATGTAGATAGATGGGTGGGACGGCACTGGTTTTATGTAGATAGATGGGGAGGTTGGCACTGGTTTTATGTAGATAGACGGGTGGGGCCACTGGTTTTATGTAGATAGATGGGTAGAACGGCACTGGTTTTATGTAGAGAGATGGAGAGGACGGCACTGGTTATATGTAGTCAGATGGGGAGGGTGGCACTGGTTTTATGTAGAGAGATGGAGAGTACGGCACTGGTATTATGTAGTTAGATGGGGAGGACGGCACTGGCTTTACGTAGATAGATGGGTAGGACGGCACTGGTTTTATGTAGATAGATGGGTAGGACGGCACTGGTTTTATGTAGAGAGATGTTGTGGACTGCACCGCTTTTATGTAGATAGATGGGGAGGAGAAAACTGGTTTTATGTAGAGAGATGGAGAGGACGGCACTGGTTTTATGTAGTCAGATGGGGAGGGTGGCACTGGTTTTATGTAGACGGGTGGGTAGGACGGCACTGGTTTTATTTAGAGAGATGGGGTGGGTGGCACTGGTTTTATGTTGATGGATCAGTAGCACGGCCCTGGTTTTATGTAGATAGATGGGTCGGATGGCAATGGTCTTATGTAGATAGATGAGGAAGATGGCACTGGTTTTATGTAGAGAGATGGAGAGGACGGCACTGGTTTTATGTAGAGAGATGGAGAAGACGGCACTGGTTTTATGTAGTCAGTTGGGGAGGGTGGCACTGGTTTTATGTAGAGGGATGGAGAGGACGGCACTGTTTTTTTGTAGAGAGATGGAGAGGATGGCACTGGTTTTATGTAGAGAGACGGGGAGGACGACACTGGTTTTATGTAGAGAGATGGGGAGGACGACACTGGTTTTATGCAGACAGATGGGGAGAACGGCACTTGTTTTATGTAGATAGTTGGGTAGGACAGCACTGGTTTTATGTAGTTAGATGGGTAGGAAGGCGCTGGTTTTATGTAGTTAGATGGGGAGGACGGCACTGGTTTTATGTAGAGAGATGGGGAGGATGATACTGGTTTTATGTACTTAGTTTGGGAGGACGGCACTGGTTTTATGTAGTTGGATGGGTAGGATGGCACTGGTTTTATGTAGACGGGTGGGTAGGACGGCACTGGTTTTATTTAGAGAGATGGGGTGGGTGGCACTGGTTTTATGTAGATAGATGGGTAGGACGGCAATGGTCTTATGTAGATAGATGAGGAAGATGGCACTGGTTTTATGTAGAGAGATGGAGAGGACGGCACTGGTATTATGTAGTTAGATGGGGAGGATGGCACTGGATTTATCTAGTTCGTTGGGTACGACGGCACTGGTTTTATCTAGATAGATGGGGAGGACGACACTGGTTTTATGCAGACAGATGGGGAGGACGGTACTGGTTTTATGAGAGAGATGGAGAGTACGGCACTGGTATTATCTATATAGATAGGTAGGGTGGCCACTGGTTTTATGTAGATAGATGGGTGGGACGGCACTGGTTTTATGTAGATAGATGGGCAAGACTGCACTGGTTTTATGTAGATAGATGGGGTGGATGGTACTGGTTTTATGTTGATGGATCAGTAGCACGGCACTGGTTTTTGTAGATAGATGGGAAGGACGGCACTGGTTTTATGTAGATAGATGGGGAGGATGGCACTGGTTTTACGTAGATAGATGGGTGGGATGACACCGGTTTTATGTAGATAGATGAGTAGGACGGCACTGGTTTTATGTAGATAGATCGGGTGGATGGCACTGGTTTTCTGTAGATAGATGGGTAGGACGGCACTGGTTTTATGTAGATAGATGGGGAGGATGGCACTTGTTTTATGTAGATAGATGGGTGGGCAGCACTGTTTTTTTGTAGATAGATGGGGAGGACGGCACTGGTTTTATGTAGGTAGGTGGGTAGGATGGCACTGGTTTTATGTAGATAGATGGGGAGGACAGCACTGGTTTTATGTAGAGAGATGTGGAGGACGGCAGTGGATTTATGTAGAGGGAGGGGGAGGACGGCACTGGTTTTATGTAGAGAGATGGGGAGGATGGCACTGGTTTTATGTAGATAGATGGGTGGGGCCACTGGTTTTATGTAGATAGATGGGTAGAACGGCACTGGTTTTATGTAGAGAGATGCTGAGGACAGCACTGCTTTTATGTAGATAGATGGGGAGGACAAAACTGGTTTTATGTAGAGAGATGGAGAGGACGGCACTGGTTATATGTAGTCAGATGGGGAGTGTGGCACTGGTTTTATGTAGAGAGATGGAGAGTACGGCACTGGTATTATGTAGAGAGATGGAGAGTACGGCACTGGTATTATGTAGTTAGATGGGGAGGACGGCACTGGCTTTACGTAGATAGATGGGTAGGACGGCACTGGTTTTATGTAGATAGATGGGTAGGACGGCACTGGTTTTATGTAGAGAGATGGAGAGGACGGCACTGGTTTTATGTAGTCAGATGAGGAGGGTGGCACTGGTTTTATGTAGAGAGATGGCGAGGACGGCACTGGTTTTATGTAGATAGATGGGGAGGACGGCACTGGTTTTATGTAGATAGATGGAGAGGATGATACTGGTTTTATGTACTTAGTTGGGGAGGACGGCACTGGTTTTATGTAGTCAGATGGGGAGGGTGGCACTGGTTTTATGTAGAGAGATGGAGAGTACGGCACTGGTATTATGTAGTTAGATGGGGAGGACGGCACTGGCTTTACGTAGATAGATGGGTAGGACGGCACTGGTTTTATGTAGATAGATGGGTAGGACGGCACTGGTTTTATGTAGAGAGATGTTGTGGACTGCACCGCTTTTATGTAGATAGATGGGGAGGAGAAAACTGGTTTTATGTAGAGAGATGGAGAGGACGGCACTGGTTTTATGTAGTCAGATGGGGAGGGTGGCACTGGTTTTATGTAGACGGGTGGGTAGGACGGCACTGGTTTTATTTAGAGAGATGGGGTGGGTGGCACTGGTTTTATGTTGATGGATCAGTAGCACGGCACTGGTTTTATGTAGATAGATGGGTCGGATGGCAATGGTCTTATGTAGATAGATGAGGAAGATGGCACTGGTTTTATGTAGATAGATCGGGTGGATGGCACTGGTTTTCTGTAGATAGATGGAGAGGATGATACTGGTTTTATGTACTTAGTTGGGGAGGACGGCACTGGTTTTATGTAGTTGGATGGGTAGGATGGCACTGGTTTTATGTAGACGGGTGGGTAGGACGGCACTGGTTTTATTTAGAGAGATGGGGTGGGTGGCACTGGTTTTATGTTGATGGATCAGTAGCACGGCACTGGTTTTATGTAGATAGATGGGTCGGATGGCAATGGTCTTATGTAGATAGATGAGGAAGATGGCACTGGTTTTAAGTAGAGAGATGGAGAGGACGGCACTGGTTTTATGTAGAGAGATGGAGAGGATGGCACTGGTTTTATGTAGATAGATGGGGAGGACGGCACTGGTTTTATGTAGATAGATGGAGAGGATGATACTGGATTTATGTACTTAGTTGGGGAGGACGGCACTGGTTTTATGTAGTTGGATGGGTAGGATGGCACTGGTTTTATGTAGACGGGTGGGTAGGACGGCACTGGTTTTATTTAGAGAGATGGGGTGGATGGCACTGGTTTTATGTTGATGGATCAGTAGCACGGCACTGGTTTTATGTAGATAGATAGGTAGGACGGCAATGGTCTTATGTAGATAGATGAGGAAGATGGCACTGGTTTTATGTAGAGAGATGGAGAGGACGACACTGGTTTTAGGCAGACAGATGGGGAGAACGGCACTTGTTTTATGTAGATAGTTGGGTAGGACAGCACTGGTTTTATGTAGTTAGATGGTTAGGAAGGCGCTGGTTTTATGAAGTTAGATGGGGAGGACGGCACTGGTTTTATGTAGATAGGTGGGGAGGATGATACTGGTTTTATGTACTTAGTTTGGGAGGACGGCACTGGTTTTATGTAGTTGGATGGGTAGGATGGCACTGGTTTTATGTAGACGGGTGGGTAGGACGGCACTGGTTTTATTTAGAGAGATGGGGTGGGTGGCACTGGTTTTATGTAGATAGATGGGTAGGACGGCAATGGTCTTATGTAGATAGATGAGGAAGATGGCACTGGTTTTATGTAGAGAGATGGAGAGGACGGCACTGGTATTATGTAGTTAGATGGGGAGGATGGCACTGGATTTATCTAGTTCATTGGGTACGACAGCACTGGTTTTATCTAGATAGATGGGGAGGACGACACTGGTTTTATGCAGACAGATGGGGAGGACGGTACTGGTTTTATGAGAGAGATGGAGAGTACGGCACTGGTATTATCTATATAGTTAGGTAGGGTGGCACTGGTTTTATGTAGATAGATGGGTGGGACGGCACTGGTTTTATGTAGATAGATGGGGAGAATGGCACTGGTTTTATGTAGATAGATGGGGAGGATGGCACTGGTGTTATGTAGATAGATGGGTGGGACGGCACTGGTTTTATGTAGATAGATGGGGAGGATGGCACTGGTTTTATGTAGATAGATGGGTGGGGCCACTGGTTTTATGTAGATAGATGGGTAGAACGGCACTGGTTTTATGTAGAGAGATGCTGAGGACGGCACTGCTTTTATGTAGATAGATGGTGAGGACAAAACTGGTTTTATGTAGAGAGATGGAGAGGACGGCACTGGTTATATGTAGTCAGATGGGGAGGGTGGCACTGGTTTTATGTAGAGAGATGGAGAGTACGGCACTGGTATTATGTAGTTAGATGGGGAGGACGGCACTGGCTTTACGTAGATAGATGGGTAGGACGGCACTGGTTTTATGTAGTCAGATGGGGAGGGTGGCACTGGTTTTATGTAGACGGGTGGGTAGGACGGCACTGGTTTTATTTAGAGAGATGGGGTGGGTGGCACTGGTTTTATGTTGATGGATCAGTAGCACGGCACTGGTTTTATGTAGATAGATGGGTCGGATGGCAATGGTCTTATGTAGATAGATGAGGAAGATGGCACTGGTTTTATGTAGAGAGATCGGGTGGATGGCACTGGTTTTCTGTAGATAGATGGGTAGGACGGCACTGGTTTTATGTAGATAGATGGGGAGGATGGCACTTGTTTTATGTAGATAGATGGGTGGGCAGCACTGTTTTTTTGTAGATAGATGGGGAGGACGGCACTGGTTTTATGTAGATAGATGGGGAGGATGGCACTGGTTTTACGTAGATAGATGGGTGGGATGACACCGGTTTTATGTAGATAGATGAGTAGGACGGCACTGGTTTTATGTAGATAGATCGGGTGGATGGCACTGGTTTTCTGTAGATAGATGGGTAGGACGGCACTGGTTTTATGTAGATAGATGGGGAGGATGGCACTTGTTTTATGTAGATAGATGGGTGGGCAGCACTGTTTTTTTGTAGATAGATGGGGAGGACGGCACTGGTTTTATGTAGGTAGGTGGGTAGGATGGCACTGGTTTTATGTAGATAGATGGGGAGGACAGCACTGGTTTTATGTAGAGAGATGTGGAGGACGGCAGTGGATTTATGTAGAGGGAGGGGGAGGACGGCACTGGTTTTATGTAGAGAGATGGGGAGGATGGCACTGGTGTTATGTAGATAGATGGGTGGGACGGCACTGGTTTTATGTAGATAGATGGGGAGGATGGCACTGGTTTTATGTAGATAGATGGGTGGGGCCACTGGTTTTATGTAGATAGATGGGTAGAACGGCACTGGTTTTATGTAGAGAGATGCTGAGGACGGCACTGCTTTTATGTAGATAGATGGGGAGGACAAAACTGGTTTTATGTAGAGAGATGGAGAGGACGGCACTGGTTATATGTAGTCAGATGGGGAGGGTGGCACTGGTTTTATGTAGAGAGATGGAGAGTACGGCACTGGTATTATGTAGTTAGATGGGGAGGACGGCACTGGCTTTACGTAGATAGATGGGTAGGACGGCACTGGTTTTATGTAGATAGATGGGTAGGACGGCACTGGTTTTATGTAGAGAGATGTTGTGGACTGCACCGCTTTTATGTAGATAGATGGGGAGGAGAAAACTGGTTTTATGTAGAGAGATGGAGAGGACGGCACTGGTTTTATGTAGTCAGATGGGGAGGGTGGCACTGGTTTTATGTAGACGGGTGGGTAGGACGGCACTGGTTTTATTTAGAGAGATGGGGTGGGTGGCACTGGTTTTATGTTGATGGATCAGTAGCACGGCACTGGTTTTATGTAGATAGATGGGTCGGATGGCAATGGTCTTATGTAGATAGATGAGGAAGATGGCACTGGTTTTATGTAGATAGATCGGGTGGATGGCACTGGTTTTCTGTAGATAGATGGGTAGGACGGCACTGGTTTTATGTAGATAGATGGGGAGGATGGCACTTGTTTTATGTAGATAGATGGGTGGGCAGCACTGTTTTTTTGTAGATAGATGGGGAGGACGGCACTGGTTTTATGTAGATAGATGGGGAGGATGGCACTGGTTTTACGTAGATAGATGGGTGGGATGACACCGGTTTTATGTAGATAGATGAGTAGGACGGCACTTGTTTTATGTAGATAGATCGGGTGGATGGCACTGGTTTTCTGTAGATAGATGGGTAGGACGGCACTGGTTTTATGTAGATAGATGGGGAGGATGGCACTTGTTTTATGTAGATAGATGGGTGGGCAGCACTGTTTTTTTGTAGATAGATGGGGAGGACGGCACTGGTTTTATGTAGGTAGGTGGGTAGGATGGCACTGGTTTTATGTAGATAGATGGGGAGGACAGCACTGGTTTTATGTAGAGAGATGTGGAGGACGGCAGTGGATTTATGTAGAGGGAGGGGGAGGACGGCACTGGTTTTATGTAGAGAGATGGGGAGGATGGCACTGGTGTTATGTAGATAGATGGGTGGGACGGCACTGGTTTTATGTAGATAGATGGGGAGGATGGCACTGGTTTTATGTAGATAGATGGGTGGGGCCACTGGTTTTATGTAGATAGATGGGTAGAACGGCACTGGTTTTATGTAGAGAGATGCTGAGGACGGCACTGCTTTTATGTAGATAGATGGGGAGGACAAAACTGGTTTTATGTAGAGAGATGGAGAGGACGGCACTGGTTATATGTAGTCAGATGGGGAGGGTGGCACTGGTTTTATGTAGAGAGATGGAGAGTACGGCACTGGTATTATGTAGTTAGATGGGGAGGACGGCACTGGCTTTACGTAGATAGATGGGTAGGACGGCACTGGTTTTATGTAGATAGATGGGTAGGACGGCACTGGTTTTATGTAGAGAGATGTTGTGGACTGCACCGCTTTTATGTAGATAGATGGGGAGGAGAAAACTGGTTTTATGTAGAGAGATGGAGAGGACGGCACTGGTTTTATGTAGTCAGATGGGGAGGGTGGCACTGGTTTTATGTAGACGGGTGGGTAGGACGGCACTGGTTTTATTTAGAGAGATGGGGTGGGTGGCACTGGTTTTATGTTGATGGATCAGTAGCACGGCACTGGTTTTACGTAGATAGATGGGTCGGATGGCAATGGTCTTATGTAGATAGATGAGGAAGATGGCACTGGTTTTATGTAGAGAGATGGAGAGGACGGCACTGGTTTTATGTAGAGAGATGGAGAAGACGGCACTGGTTTTATGTAGTCAGTTGGGGAGGGTGGCACTGGTTTTATGTAGAGGGATGGAGAGGACGGCACTGTTTTTTTGTAGAGAGATGGAGAGGATGGCACTGGTTTTATGTAGAGAGACGGGGAGGACGACACTGGTTTTATGTAGAGAGATGGGGAGGACGACACTGGTTTTATGCAGACAGATGGGGAGAACGGCACTTGTTTTATGTAGATAGTTGGGTAGGACAGCACTGGTTTTATGTAGTTAGATGGGTAGGAAGGCGCTGGTTTTATGTAGTTAGATGGGGAGGACGGCACTGGTTTTATGTAGATAGATGGGGAGGATGATACTGGTTTTATGTACTTAGTTTGGGAGGACGGCACTGGTTTTATGTAGTTGGATGGGTAGGATGGCACTGGTTTTATGTAGACGGGTGGGTAGGACGGCACTGGTTTTATTTAGAGAGATGGGGTGGGTGGCACTGGTTTTATGTAGATAGATGGGTAGGACGGCAATGGTCTTATGTAGATAGATGAGGAAGATGGCACTGGTTTTATGTAGAGAGATGGAGAGGACGGCACTGGTATTATGTAGTTAGATGGGGAGGATGGCACTGGATTTATCTAGTTCGTTGGGTACGACGGCACTGGTTTTATCTAGATAGATGGGGAGGACGACACTGGTTTTATGCAGACAGATGGGGAGGACGGTACTGGTTTTATGAGAGAGATGGAGAGTACGGCACTGGTATTATCTATATAGATAGGTAGGGTGGCACTGGTTTTATGTAGATAGATGGGTGGGACGGCACTGGTTTTATGTAGATAGATGGGCAAGACTGCACTGGTTTTATGTAGATAGATGGGGTGGATGGTACTGGTTTTATGTTGATGGATCAGTAGCACGGCACTGGTTTTTGTAGATAGATGGGAAGGACGGCACTGGTTTTATGTAGATAGATGGGGAGGATGGCACTGGTTTTACGTAGATAGATGGGTGGGATGACACCGGTTTTATGTAGATAGATGAGTAGGACGGCACTGGTTTTATGTAGATAGATCGGGTGGATGGCACTGGTTTTCTGTAGATAGATGGGTAGGACGGCACTGGTTTTATGTAGATAGATGGGGAGGATGGCACTTGTTTTATGTAGATAGATGGGTGGGCAGCACTGTTTTTTTGTAGATAGATGGGGAGGACGGCACTGGTTTTATGTAGGTAGGTGGGTAGGATGGCACTGGTTTTATGTAGATAGATGGGGAGGACAGCACTGGTTTTATGTAGAGAGATGTGGAGGACGGCAGTGGATTTATGTAGATGGAGGGGGAGGACGGCACTGGTTTTATGTAGAGAGATGGGGAGGATGGCACTGGTTTTATGTAGATAGATGTGTGGGGCCACTGGTTTTATGTAGATAGATGGGTAGAACGGCACTGGTTTTATGTAGAGAGATGCTGAGGACAGCACTGCTTTTATGTAGATAGATGGGGAGGACAAAACTGGTTTTATGTAGAGAGATGGAGAGGACGGCACTGGTATTATGTAGTTAGATGGGGAGGACGGCACTGGCTTTACGTAGATAGATGGGTAGGACGGCACTGGTTTTATGTAGATAGATGGGTAGGACGGCACTGGTTTTATGTAGAGAGATGGAGAGGATGGCACTGGTTTTATGTAGTCAGATGAGGAGGGTGGCACTGGTTTTATGTAGAGAGATGGCGAGGACGGCACTGGTTTTATGTAGATAGATGGGGAGGACGGCACTGGTTTTATGTAGATAGATGGAGAGGATGATACTGGTTTTATGTACTTAGTTGGGGAGGACGGCACTGGTTTTATGTAGTTGGATGGGTAGGATGGCACTGGTTTTATGTAGACGGGTGGGTAGGACGGCACTGGTTTTATTTAGAGAGATGGGGTGGGTGGCACTGGTTTTATGTTGATGGATCAGTAGCACGGCACTGGTTTTATGTAGATAGATGGGTCGGATGGCAATGGTCTTATGTAGATAGATGAGGAAGATGGCACTGGTTTTAAGTAGAGAGATGGAGAGGACGGCACTGGTTTTATGTAGAGAGATGGAGAGGATGGCACTGGTTTTATGTAGATAGATGGGTAGGACGGCACTGGTTTTATGTAGAGAGATGTTGAGGACGGCACTGCTTTTATGTAGATACATGGGGAGGAACAAACTGGTTTTATGTAGAGAGATGGAGAAGACGGCACTGGTTTTATGTAGTCAGTTGGGGAGGGTGGCACTGGTTTTATGTAGAGAGATGGAGAGGATGGCACTGTTTTTTTGTTGAGAGATGGAGAGGATGGCACTGGTTTTATGTAGAGAGACGGGGAGGACGACACTGGTTTTATGTAGACAGATGGGGAGGACGACACTGGTTTTATGCAGACAGATGGGGAGAACGGCACTTGTTTTATGTAGATAGTTGGGTAGGACAGCACTGGTTTTATGTAGGTAGATGGGTAGGACGGCGCTGGTTTTATGTAGATAGATGGTTAGGATGGCACTGTTTCTATGTAGATAAATGGGTAGGACGACACTGGTTTTATGTAGAGAGATAGAGAGGACGGCACTGGTTTTATTTAGAGAGATGGGGTGGATGGCACTGGTTTTATGTTGATGGATCAGTAGCACGGCACTGGTTTTATGTAGATAGATAGGTAGGACGGCAATGGTCTTATGTAGATAGATGAGGAAGATGGCACTGGTTTTATGTAGATAGATGGGGAGGATGGCACTGGTTTTATGTAGATAGATGGGTGGGGCACTGGTTTTATGTAGATAGATGGGTAGAACGGCACTGGTTTTATGTAGAGAGATGCTGAGGACGGCACTGCTTTTATGTAGATAGATGGAGAGGACAAAACTGGTTTTATGTAGAGAGATGGAGAGGACGGCACTGGTTATATGTAGTCAGATGGGGAGGGTGGCACTGGTTTTATGTAGAGAGATGGAGAGTACGGCACTGGTATGATGTAGTTAGATGGGGAGGACGGCACTGGCTTTACGTAGATAGATGGGTAGGACGGCACAGGTTTTATGTAGATAGATGGGTAGGACGGCACTGGTTTTATGTAGAGAGATGTTGTGGACTGCACCGCTTTTATGTAGATAGAAGGGGAGTAGAAAACTGGTTTTATGTAGAGAGATGGAGAGGACGGCACTGGTTTTATGTAGTCAGATGGGGAGGGTGGCACTGGTTTTATGTAGACGGGTGGGTAGGACGGCACTGGTTTTATTTAGAGAGATGGGGTGGGTGGCACTGGTTTTATGTTGATAGATCAGTAGCACGGCACTGGTTTTATGTAGATAGATGGGTCGGATGGCAATGGTCTTATGTAGATAGATGAGGAAGATGGCACTGGTTTTATGTAGAGAGATGGAGAGGACGGCACTGGTTTTATGTAGAGAGATGGAGAAGACGGCACTGGTTTTATGTAGTCAGTTGGGGAGGGTGGCACTGGTTTTATGTAGAGGGATGGAGAGGACGGCACTGTTTTTTTGTAGAGAGATGGAGAGGATGGCACTGGTTTTATGTAGAGAGACGGGGAGGACGACACTGGTTTTATGTAGAGAGATGGGGAGGACGACACTGGTTTTATGCAGACAGATGGGGAGAACGGCACTTGTTTTATGTAGATAGTTGGGTAGGACAGCACTGGTTTTATGTAGTTAGATGGGTAGGAAGGCGCTGGTTTTATGTAGTTAGATGGGGAGGACGGCACTGGTTTTATGTAGATAGATGGGGAGGATGATACTGGTTTTATGTACTTAGTTTGGGAGGACGGCACTGGTTTTATGTAGTTGGATGGGTAGGATGGCACTGGTTTTATGTAGACGGGTGGGTAGGACGGCACTGGTTTTATTTAGAGAGATGGGGTGGGTGGCACTGGTTTTATGTAGATAGATGGGTAGGACGGCAATGGTCTTATGTAGATAGATGAGGAAGATGGCACTGGTTTTATGTAGAGAGATGGAGAGGACGGCACTGGTATTATGTAGTTAGATGGGGAGGATGGCACTGGATTTATCTAGTTCGTTGGGTACGACGGCACTGGTTTTATCTAGATAGATGGGGAGGACGACACTGGTTTTATGCAGACAGATGGTGAGGACGGTACTGTTTTTATGAGAGAGATGGAGAGTACGGCACTGGTATTATCTATATAGATAGGTAGGGTGGCACTGGTTTTATGTAGATAGATGGGTGGGACGGCACTGGTTTTATGTAGATAGATGGGCAAGACTGCACTGGTTTTATGTAGATAGATGGGGTGGATGGTACTGGTTTTATGTTGATGGATCAGTAGCACGGCACTGGTTGTTGTAGATAGATGGGAAGGACGGCACTGGTTTTATGTAGATAGATGGGGAGGATGGCACTGGTTTTACGTAGATAGATGGGTGGGATGACACCGGTTTTATGTAGATAGATGAGTAGGACGGCACTGGTTTTATGTAGATAGATCAGGTGGATGGCACTGGTTTTCTGTAGATAGATGGGTAGGACGGCACTGGTTTTATGTAGATAGATGGGGAGGATGGCACTTGTTTTATGTAGATAGATGGGTGGGCAGCACTGTTTTTTTGTAGATAGATGGGGAGGACGGCACTGGTTTTATGTAGGTAGGTGGGTAGGATGGCACTGGTTTTATGTAGATAGATGGGGAGGACAGCACTGGTTTTATGTAGAGAGATGTGGAGGACGGCAGTGGATTTATGTAGAGGGAGGGGGAGGACGGCACTGGTTTTATGTAGATAGATGGGTGGGGCCACTGGTTTTATGTAGATAGATGGGTAGAACGGCACTGGTTTTATGTAGAGAGATGCTGAGGACGGCACTGCTTTTATGTAGATAGATGGGGAGGACAAAAGTGGTTTTATGTAGAGAGATGGAGAGGACGGCACTGGTTATATGTAGTCAGATGGGGAGGGTGGCACTGGTTTTATGTAGAGAGATGGAGAGTACGGCACTGGTATTATGTAGTTAGATGGGGAGGACGGCACTGGCTTTACGTAGATAGATGGGTAGGACGGCACTGGTTTTATGTAGAGAGATGGAGAGGACGGCACTGGTTTTATGTAGTCAGATGGGGAGGGTGGCAGTGGTTTTATGTAGAGAGATGGCGAGGACGGCACTGGTTTTATGTAGATAGATGGGGAGGACAGCACTGGTTTTATGTAGATAGATGGAGAGGATGATACTGGTTTTATGTACTTAGTTGGGGAGGACTGCACTGGTTTTATGTAGATGGATGGGTAGGATGGCAGTGGTTTTATGTAGACGGGTGGGTAGGACGGCACTGGTTTTATTTAGAGAGTTGGGGTGGGTGGCACTGGTTTTATGTTGATGGATCAGTAGCACGGCACTGGTTTTATGTAGATAGATGGGTCGGATGGCAATGGTCTTATGTAGATAGATGAGGAAGATGGCACTGGTTTTATGTAGAGAGATGGAGAGGACGGCACTGGTTTTATGTAGAGAGATGGAGAAGACGGCACTGGTTTTATGTAGTCAGTTGGGGAGGGTGGCACTGGTTTTATGTAGAGGGATGGAGAGGACGGCACTGTTTTTTTGTAGAGAGATGGAGAGGATGGCACTGGTTTTATGTAGAGAGACGGGGAGGACGACACTGGTTTTATGTAGAGAGATGGGGAGGACGACACTGGTTTTATGCAGACAGATGGGGAGAACGGCACTTGTTTTATGTAGATAGTTGGGTAGGACAGCACTGGTTTTATGTAGTTAGATGGGTAGGAAGGCGCTGGTTTTATGTAGTTAGATGGGGAGGACGGCACTGGTTTTATGTAGATAGATGGGGAGGATGATACTGGTTTTATGTACTTAGTTTGGGAGGACGGCACTGGTTTTATGTAGTTGGATGGGTAGGATGGCACTGGTTTTATGTAGACGGGTGGGTAGGACGGCACTGGTTTTATTTAGAGAGATGGGGTGGGTGGCACTGGTTTTATGTAGATAGATGGGTAGGACGGCAATGGTCTTATGTAGATAGATGAGGAAGATGGCACTGGTTTTATGTAGAGAGATGGAGAGGACGGCACTGGTATTATGTAGTTAGATGGGGAGGATGGCACTGGATTTATCTAGTTCATTGGGTACGACGGCACTGGTTTTATCTAGATAGATGGGGAGGACGACACTGGTTTTATGCAGACAGATGGGGAGGACGGTACTGGTTTTATGAGAGAGATGGAGAGTACGGCACTGGTATTATCTATATAGATAGGTAGGGTGGCACTGGTTTTATGTAGATAGATGGGTGGGACGGCACTGGTTTTATGTAGATAGATGGGCAAGACTGCACTGCTTTTATGTAGATAGATGGGGTGGATGGTACTGGTTTTATGTTGATGGATCAGTAGCACGGCACTGGTTTTTGTAGATAGATGGGTAGGACGGCAATGGTTTTATGTAGATAGATGGGGAGGATGGCACTGGTTTTACGTAGATAGATGGGTGGGATGACACCGGTTTTATGTAGATAGATGAGTAGGACGGCACTGGTTTTATGTAGATAGATCGGGTGGATGGCACTGGTTTTCTGTAGATAGATGGGTAGGACGGCACTGGTTTTATGTAGATAGATGGGGAGGATGGCACTTGTTTTATGTAGATAGATGGGTGGGCAGCACTGTTTTTTTGTAGATAGATGGGGAGGACAGCACTGGTTTTATGTAGAGAGATGTGGAGGACGGCAGTGGATTTATGTAGACGGGTGGGTAGGACGGCACTGGTTTTATTTAGAGAGATGGGGTGGGTGGCACTGGTTTTATGTAGATAGATGGGTAGGACGGCAATGGTCTTATGTAGATAGATGAGGAAGATGGCACTGGTTTTATGTAGAGAGATGGAGAGGACGGCACTGGTATTATGTAGTTAGATGGGGAGGATGGCACTGGATTTATCTAGTTCATTGGGTACGACGGCACTGGTTTTATCTAGATAGATGGGGAGGGCGACACTGGTTTTATGCAGACAGATGGGGAGGACGGTACTGGTTTTATGAGAGAGATGGAGAGTACGGCACTGGTATTATCTATATAGATAGGTAGGGTGGCACTGGTTTTATGTAGATAGATGGGTGGGACGGCACTGGTTTTATGTAGATAGATGGGCAAGACTGCACTGCTTTTATGTAGATAGATGGGGTGGATGGTACTGGTTTTATGTTGATGGATCAGTAGCACGGCACTGGTTTTTGTAGATAGATGGGTTGGACGGCACTGGTTTTATGTAGATAGATGGGGAGGATGGCACTGGTTTTACGTAAATAGATGGGTGGGATGACACCGGTTTTATGTAGATAGATGAGTAGGACGGCACTGGTTTTATGTAGATAGATCAGGTGGATGGCACTGGTTTTCTGTAGATAGATGGGTAGGACGGCACTGGTTTTATGTAGATAGATGGGGAGGATGGCACTTGTTTTATGTAGATAGATGGGTGGGCAGCACTGTTTTTTTGTAGATAGATGGGGAGGACGGCACTGGTTTTATGTAGGTAGGTGGGTAGGATGGCACTGGTTTTATGTAGATAGATGGGGAGGACAGCACTGGTTTTATGTAGAGAGATGTGGAGGACGGCAGTGGATTTATGTAGAGGGAGGGGGAGGACGGCACAGGTTTTATGTAGAGAGATGGGAAGGATGGCACTGGTTTTATGTAGATAGATGGGTGGGGCCACTGGTTTTATGTAGATAGATGGGTAGAACGGCACTGGTTTTATGTAGAGAGATGCTGAGGACGGCACTGCTTTTATGTAGATAGATGGGGAGGACAAAAGTGGTTTTATGTAGAGAGATGGAGAGGACGGCACTGGTTATATGTAGTCAGATGGGGAGGGTGGCACTGGTTTTATGTAGAGAGATGGAGAGTACGGCACTGGTATTATGTAGTTAGATGGGGAGGACGGCACTGGCTTTACGTAGATAGATGGGTAGGACGGCACTGGTTTTATGTAGAGAGATGGAGAGGACGGCACTGGTTTTATGTAGTCAGATGGGGAGGGTGGCACTGGTTTTATGTAGAGAGATGGCGAGGACGGCACTGGTTTTATGTAGATAGATGGGGAGGACAGCACTGGTTTTATGTAGATAGATGGAGAGGATGATACTGGTTTTATGTACTTAGTTGGGGAGGACGGCACTGGTTTTATGTAGATGGATGGGTAGGATGGCAGTGGTTTTATGTAGACGGGTGGGTAGGACGGCACTGGTTTTATTTAGAGAGATGGGGTGGGTGGCACTGGTTTTATGTTGATGGATCAGTAGCACGGCACTGGTTTTATGTAGATAGATGGGTCGGATGGCAATGGTCTTATGTAGATAGATGAGGAAGATGGCACTGGTTTTATGTAGAGAGATGGAGAGGACGGCACTGGTTTTATGTAGAGAGATGGAGAAGACGGCACTGGTTTTATGTAGTCAGTTGGGGAGGGTGGCACTGGTTTTATGTAGAGGGATGGAGAGGACGGCACTGTTTTTTTGTAGAGAGATGGAGAGGATGGCACTGGTTTTATGTAGAGAGACGGGGAGGACGACACTGGTTTTATGTAGAGAGATGGGGAGGACGACACTGGTTTTATGCAGACAGATGGGGAGAACGGCACTTGTTTTATGTAGATAGTTGGGTAGGACAGCACTGGTTTTATGTAGTTAGATGGGTAGGAAGGCGCTGGTTTTATGTAGTTAGATGGGGAGGACGGCACTGGTTTTATGTAGATAGATGGGGAGGATGATACTGGTTTTATGTACTTAGTTTGGGAGGACGGCACTGGTTTTATGTAGTTGGATGGGTAGGATGGCACTGGTTTTATGTAGACGGGTGGGTAGGACGGCACTGGTTTTATTTAGAGAGATGGGGTGGGTGGCACTGGTTTTATGTCGATAGATGGGTAGGACGGCAATGGTCTTATGTAGATAGATGAGGAAGATGGCACTGGTTTTATGTAGAGAGATGGAGAGGACGGCACTGGTATTATGTAGTTAGATGGGGAGGATGGCACTGGATTTATCTAGTTCGTTGGGTACGACGGCACTGGTTTTATCTAGATAGATGGGGAGGACGACACTGGTTTTATGCAGACAGATGGGGAGGACGGTACTGGTTTTATGAGAGAGATGGAGAGTACGGCACTGGTATTATCTATATAGATAGGTAGGGTGGCACTGGTTTTATGTAGATAGATGGGTGGGACGGCACTGGTTTTATGTAGATAGATGGGCAAGACTGCACTGGTTTTATGTAGATAGATGGGGTGGATGGTACTGGTTTTATGTTGATGGATCAGTAGCACGGCACTGGTTTTTGTAGATAGATGGGAAGGACGGCACTGGTTTTATGTAGATAGATGGGGAGGATGGCACTGGTTTTACGTAGATAGATGGGTGGGATGACACCGGTTTTATGTAGATAGATGAGTAGGACGGCACTGGTTTTATGTAGATAGATCGGGTGGATGGCACTGGTTTTCTGTAGATAGATGGGTAGGACGGCACTGGTTTTATGTAGATAGATGGGGAGGATGGCACTTGTTTTATGTAGATAGATGGGTGGGCAGCACTGTTTTTTTGTAGATAGATGGGGAGGACGGCACTGGTTTTATGTAGGTAGGTGGGTAGGATGGCACTGGTTTTATGTAGATAGATGGGGAGGACAGCACTGGTTTTATGTAGAGAGATGTGGAGGACGGCAGTGGATTTATGTAGAGGGAGGGGGAGGACGGCACTGGTTTTATGTAGAGAGATGGGGAGGATGGCACTGGTTTTATGTAGATAGATGGGTGGGGCCACTGGTTTTATGTAGATAGATGGGTAGAACGGCACTGGTTTTATGTAGAGAGATGCTGAGGACAGCACTGCTTTTATGTAGATAGATGGGGAGGACAAAACTGGTTTTATGTAGAGAGATGGAGAGGACGGCACTGGTTATATGTAGTCAGATGGGGAGGGTGGCACTGGTTTTATGTAGAGAGATGGAGAGTACGGCACTGGTATTATGTAGTTAGATGGGGAGGACGGCACTGGCTTTACGTAGATAGATGGGTAGGACGGCACTGGTTTTATGTAGATAGATGGGTAGGACGGCACTGGTTTTATGTAGAGAGATGGAGAGGACGGCACTGGTTTTATGTAGTCAGATGAGGAGGGTGGCACTGGTTTCATGTAGAGAGATGGCGAGGACGGCACTGGTTTTATGTAGATAGATGGGGAGGACGGCACTGGTTTTATGTAGATAGATGGAGAGGATGATACTGGTTTTATGTACTTAGTTGGGGAGGACGGCACTGGTTTTATGTAGTTGGATGGGTAGGATGGCACTGGTTTTATGTAGACGGGTGGGTAGGACGGCACTGGTTTTATTTAGAGAGATGGGGTGGGTGGCACTGGTTTTATGTTGATGGATCAGTAGCACGGCACTGGTTTTATGTAGATAGATGGGTCGGATGGCAATGGTCTTATGTAGATAGATGAGGAAGATGGCACTGGTTTTAAGTAGAGAGATGGAGAGGACGGCACTGGATTTATGTAGAGAGATGGAGAGGATGGCACTGGTTTTATGTAGATAGATGGGTAGGACGGCACTGGTTTTATGTAGAGAGATGTTGAGGACGGCACTGCTTTTATGTAGATAGATGGGGAGGAACAAACTGGTTTTATGTAGAGAGATGGAGAAGACGGCACTGGTTTTATGTAGTCAGTTGGGGAGGGTGGCACTGGTTTTATGTAGAGAGATGGAGAGGATGGCACTGTTTTTTTGTAGAGAGATGGAGAGGATGGCACTGGTTTTATGTAGAGAGACGGGGAGGACGACACTGGTTTTATGTAGACAGATTGGGAGGACGACACTGGTTTTATGCAGACAGATGGGGAGAACGGCACTTGTTTTATGTAGATAGTTGGGTAGGACAGCACTGGTTTTATGTAGGTAGATGGGTAGGACGGCACTGGTTTTATGTAGGTAGATGGGTAGGACGGCGCTGGTTTTATGTAGATAGATGGTTAGGATGGCACTGTTTCTATGTAGATAAATGGGTAGGACGACACTGGTTTTATGTAGAGAGATAGAGAGGACGGCACTGGTTTTATTTAGAGAGATGGGGAGGATGGCACTGGTTTTATGTAGATGGATCAGTAGCACGGCACTGGTTTTATGTAGATAGATAGGTAGGACGGCAATGGTCTTATGTAGATAGATGAGGAAGATGGCACTGGTTTTATGTAGAGAGATGGAGAGGACGACACTGGTTTTAGGCAGACAGATGGGGAGAACGGCACTTGTTTTATGTAGATAGTTGGGTAGGACAGCACTGGTTTTATGTAGTTAGATGGTTAGGAAGGCGCTGGTTTTATGAAGTTAGATGGGGAGGACGGCACTGGTTTTATGTAGATAGGTGGGGAGGATGATACTGGTTTTATGTACGTAGTTTGGGAGGACGGCACTGGTTTTATGTAGTTGGATGGGTAGGATGGCACTGGTTTTATGTAGACGGGTGGGTAGGACGGCACTGGTTTTATTTAGAGAGATGGGGTGGGTGGCACTGGTTTTATGTAGATAGATGGGTAGGACGGCAATGGTCTTATGTAGATAGATGAGGAAGATGGCACTGGTTTTATGTAGAGAGATGGAGAGGACGGCACTGGTATTATGTAGTTAGATGGGGAGGATGGCACTGGATTTATCTAGTTCATTGGGTACGACGGCACTGGTTTTATCTAGATAGATGGGGAGGACGACACTGGTTTTATGCAGACAGATGGGGAGGACGGTACTGGTTTTATGAGAGAGATGGAGAGTACGGCACTGGTATTATCTATATAGATAGGTAGGGTGGCACTGGTTTTATGTAGATAGATGGGTGGGACGGCACTGGTTTTATGTAGATAGATGGGCAAGACTGCACTGGTTTTATGTAGATAGATTGGGTGGATGGTACTGGTTTTATGTTGATGGATCAGTAGCACGGCACTGGTTTTTGTAGATAGATGGGTAGGACGGCACTGGTTTTATGTAGATAGATGGGGAGGATGGCACTGGTTTTACGTAGATAGATGGGTGGGATGACACCGGTTTTATGTAGATAGATGAGTAGGACGGCACTGGTTTTATGTAGATAGATCGGGTGGATGGCACTGGTTTTCTGTAGATAGATGGGTAGGACGGCACTGGTTTTATGTAGATAGATGGGGAGGATGGCACTTGTTTTATGTAGATAGATGGGTGGGCAGCACTGTTTTTTTGTAGATAGATGGGGAGGACGGCACTGGTTTTATGTAGGTAGGTGGGTAGGATGGCACTGGTTTTATGTAGATAGATGGGGAGGACAGCACTGGTTTTATGTAGAGAGATGTGGAGGACGGCAGTGGATTTATGTAGAGGGAGGGGGAGGACGGCACTGGTTTTATGTAGAGAGATGGGGAGGATGGCACTGGTGTTATGTAGATAGATGGGTGGGACGGCACTGGTTTTATGTAGATAGATGGGGAGGATGGCACTGGTTTTATGTAGATAGATGGGTGGGGCCACTGGTTTTATGTAGATAGATGGGTAGAACGGCACTGGTTTTATGTAGAGAGATGCTGAGGACGGCACTGCTTTTATGTAGATAGATGGGGAGGACAAAACTGGTTTTATGTAGAGAGATGGAGAGGACGGCACTGGTTATATGTAGTCAGATGGGGAGGGTGGCACTGGTTTTATGTAGAGAGATGGAGAGTACGGCACTGGTATTATGTAGTTAGATGGGGAGGACGGCACTGGCTTTACGTAGATAGATGGGTAGGACGGCACTGGTTTTATGTAGATAGATGGGTAGGACGGCACTGGTTTTATGTAGAGAGATGTTGTGGACTGCACCGCTTTTATGTAGATAGATGGGGAGGAGAAAACTGGTTTTATGTAGAGAGATGGAGAGGACGGCACTGGTTTTATGTAGTCAGATGGGGAGGGTGGCACTGGTTTTATGTAGACGGGTGGGTAGGACGGCACTGGTTTTATGTAGAGAGATGGGGAGGATGGCACTGGTTTTATGTAGATAGATGGGTGGGGCCACTGGTTTTATGTAGATAGATGGGTAGAACGGCACTGGTTTTATGTAGAGAGATGCTGAGGACGGCACTGCTTTTATGTAGATAGATGGGGAGGACAAAACTGGTTTTATGTAGAGAGATGGAGAGGACGGCACTGGTTATATGTAGTCAGATGGGGAGGGTGGCACTGGTTTTATGTAGAGAGATGGAGAGTACGGCACTGGTATTATGTAGTTAGATGGGGAGGACGGCACTGGCTTTACGTAGATAGATGGGTAGGACGGCACTGGTTTTATGTAGATAGATGGGTAGGACGGCACTGGTTTTATGTAGAGAGATGTTGTGGACTGCACCGCTTTTATGTAGATAGATGGGGAGGAGAAAACTGGTTTTATGTAGAGAGATGGAGAGGACGGCACTGGTTTTATGTAGTCAGATGGGGAGGGTGGCACTGGTTTTATGTAGGCGGGTGGGTAGGACGGCACTGGTTTTATTTAGAGAGATGGGGTGGGTGGCACTGGTTTTATGTTGATGGATCAGTAGCACGGCACTGGTTTTATGTAGATAGATGGGTCGGATGGCAATGGTCTTATGTAGATAGATGAGGAAGATGGCACTGGTTTTATGTAGAGAGATGGAGAGGACGGCACTGGTTTTATGTAGAGAGATGGGGAAGACGGCACTGGTTTTATGTAGTCAGTTGGGGAGGGTGGCACTGGTTTTATGTAGAGGGATGGAGAGGACGGCACTGTTTTTTTGTAGAGAGATGGAGAGGATGGCACTGGTTTTATGTAGAGAGACGGGGAGGACGACACTGGTTTTATGTAGAGAGATGGGGAGGACGACACTGGTTTTATGCAGACAGATGGGGAGAACGGCACTTGTTTTATGTAGATAGTTGGGTAGGACAGCACTGGTTTTATGTAGTTAGATGGGTAGGAAGGCGCTGGTTTTATGTAGTTAGATGGGGAGGACGGCACTGGTTTTATGTAGATAGATGGGGAGGATGATACTGGTTTTATGTACTTAGTTTGGGAGGACGGCACTGGTTTTATGTAGTTGGATGGGTAGGATGGCACTGGTTTTATGTAGACGGGTGGGTAGGACGGCACTGGTTTTATTTAGAGAGATGGGGTGGGTGGCACTGGTTTTATGTAGATAGATGGGTAGGACGGCAATGGTCTTATGTAGATAGATGAGGAAGATGGCACTGGTTTTATGTAGAGAGATGGAGAGGACGGCACTGGTATTATGTAGTTAGATGGGGAGGATGGCACTGGATTTATCTAGTTCGTTGGGTACGACGGCACTGGTTTTATCTAGATAGATGGGGAGGACGACACTGGTTTTATGCAGACAGATGGGGAGGACGGTACTGGTTTTATGAGAGAGATGGAGAGTACGGCACTGGTATTATCTATATAGATAGGTAGGGTGGCACTGGTTTTATGTAGATAGATGGGTGGGATGGCACTGGTTTTATGTAGATAGATGGGCAAGACTGCACTGGTTTTATGTAGATAGATGGGGTGGATGGTACTGGTTTTATGTTGATGGATCAGTAGCACGGCACTGGCTTTTGTAGATAGATGGGTAGGACGGCACTGGTTTTATGTAGATAGATGGGGAGGATGGCACTTGTTTTATGTAGATAGATGGGTGGGCAGCACTGTTTTTTTGTAGATAGATGGGGAGGACGGCACTGGTTTTATGTAGGTAGGTGGGTAGGATGGCACTGGTTTTATGTAGATAGATGGGGAGGACAGCACTGGTTTTATGTAGAGAGATGTGGAGGACGGCACTGGTTTTATGTAGATAGATGGGTAGGACGGCAATGGTCTTATGTAGATAGATGAGGAAGATGGCACTGGTTTTATGTAGATAGATGGGGAGGATGGCACTGGTGTTATGTAGATAGATGGGTGGGACGGCACTGGTTTTATGTAGATAGATGGGGAGGATGGCACTGGTTTTATGTAGATAGATGGGTGGGGCCACTGGTTTTATGTAGATAGATGGGTAGAACGGCACTGGTTTGATGTAGAGAGATGCTGAGGACGGCACTGCTTTTATGTAGATAGATGGGGAGGACAAAACTGGTTTTATGTAGAGAGATGGAGAGGACGGCACTGGTTATATGTAGTCAGATGGGGAGGGTGGCACTGGTTTTATGTAGAGAGATGGAGAGTACGGCACTGGTATTATATAGTTAGATGGGGAGGACGGCACTGGCTTTACGTAGATAGATGGGTAGGACGGCACTGGTTTTATGTAGATAGATGGGTAGGACGGCACTGGTTTTATGTAGAGAGATGTTGTGGACTGCACCGCTTTTATGTAGATAGATGGGGAGGAGAAAACTGGTTTTATGTAGAGAGATGGAGAGGACGGCACTGGTTTTATGTAGTCAGATGGGGAGGGTGGCACTGGTTTTATGTAGACGGGTGGGTAGGACGGCACTGGTTTTATTTAGAGAGATGGGGTGGGTGGCACTGGTTTTATGTTGATAGATCAGTAGCACGGCACTGGTTTTATGTAGATAGATGGGTCGGATGGCAATGGTCTTATGTAGATAGATGAGGAAGATGGCACTGGTTTTATGTAGAGAGATGGAGAGGACGGCACTGGTTTTATGTAGAGAGATGGAGAAGACGGCACTGGTTTTATGTAGTCAGTTGGGGAGGGTGGCACTGGTTTTATGTAGAGGGATGGAGAGGACGGCACTGTTTTTTTGTAGAGAGATGGAGAGGACGACACTGGTTTTATGCAGACAGATGGGGAGAACGGCACTTGTTTTATGTAGATAGTTGGGTAGGACAGCACTGGTTTTATGTAGTTAGATTGGTAGGAAGGCGCTGGTTTTATGTAGTTAGATGGGGAGGACGGCACTGGTTTTATGTAGATAGATGGGGAGGATGATACTGGTTTTATGTACTTAGTTTGGGAGGACGGCACTGGTTTTATGTAGTTGGATGGGTAGGATGGCACTGGTTTTATGTAGACGGGTGGGTAGGACAGCACTGGTTTTATTTAGAGAGATGGGGTGGGTGGCACTGGTTTTATGTAGATAGATGGGTAGGACGACACTGGTTTTATGCAGACAGATGGGGAGGACGGTACTGTTTTTATGAGAGAGATGGAGAGTACGGCACTGGTATTATCTATATAGATAGGTAGGGTGGCACTGGTTTTATGTAGATAGATGGGTGGGACGGCACTGGTTTTATGTAGATAGATGGGCAAGACTGCACTGGTTTTATGTAGATAGATGGGGTGGATGGTACTGGTTTTATGTTGATGGATCAGTAGCACGGCACTGGTTTTTGTAGATAGATGGGAAGGACGGCACTGGTTTTATGTAGATAGATGGGGAGGATGGCACTGGTTTTACGTAGATAGATGGGTGGGATGACACCGGTTTTATGTAGATAGATGAGTAGGACGGCACTGGTTTTATGTAGATAGATCAGGTGGATGGCACTGGTTTTCTGTAGATAGATGGGTAGGACGGCACTGGTTTTATGTAGATAGATGGGGAGGATGGCACTTGTTTTATGTAGATAGATGGGTGGGCAGCACTGTTTTTTTGTAGATAGATGGGGAGGACGGCACTGGTTTTATGTAGGTAGGTGGGTAGGATGGCACTGGTTTTATGTAGATAGATGGGGAGGACAGCACTGGTTTTATGTAGAGAGATGTGGAGGACGGCAGTGGATTTATGTAGAGGGAGGGGGAGGACGGCACTGGTTTTATGTAGATAGATGGGTGGGGCCACTGGTTTTATGTAGATAGATGGGTAGAACGGCACTGGTTTTATGTAGAGAGATGCTGAGGACGGCACTGCTTTTATGTAGATAGATGGGGAGGACAAAAGTGGTTTTATGTAGAGAGATGGAGAGGACGGCACTGGTTATATGTAGTCAGATGGGGAGGGTGGCACTGGTTTTATGTAGAGAGATGGAGAGTACGGCACTGGTATTATGTAGTTAGATGGGTAGGACGGCACTGGTTTTATGTAGAGAGATGGAGAGGACGGCACTGGTTTTATGTAGTCAGATGGGGAGGGTGGCACTGGTTTTATGTAGAGAGATGGGGAGGACGGCACTGGTTTTATGTAGATAGATGGGGAGGACAGCACTGGTTTTATGTAGATAGATGGAGAGGATGATACTGGTTTTATGTACTTAGTTGGGGAGGACGGCACTGGTTTTATGTAGATGGATGGGTAGGATGGCAGTGGTTTTATGTAGACGGGTGGGTAGGACGGCACTGGTTTTATTTAGAGAGATGGGGTGGGTGGCACTGGTTTTATGTTGATGGATCAGTAGCACGGCACTGGTTTTATGTAGATAGATGGGTCGGATGGCAATGGTCTTATGTAGATAGATGAGGAAGATGGCACTGGTTTTATGTAGAGAGATGGAGAGGACGGCACTGGTTTTATGTAGAGAGATGGAGAAGACGGCACTGGTTTTATGTAGTCAGTTGGGGAGGGTGGCACTGGTTTTATGTAGAGGGATGGAGAGGACGGCACTGTTTTTTTGTAGAGAGATGGAGAGGATGGCACTGGTTTTATGTAGAGAGACGGGGAGGACGACACTGGTTTTATGTAGAGAGATGGGGAGGACGACACTGGTTTTATGCAGACAGATGGGGAGAACGGCACTTGTTTTATGTAGATAGTTGGGTAGGACAGCACTGGTTTTATGTAGTTAGATGGGTAGGAAGGCGCTGGTTTTATGTAGTTAGATGGGGAGGACGGCACTGGTTTTATGTAGATAGATGGGGAGGATGATACTGGTTTTATGTACTTAGTTTGGGAGGACGGCACTGGTTTTATGTAGTTGGATGGGTAGGATGGCACTGGTTTTATGTAGACGGGTGGGTAGGACGGCACTGGTTTTATTTAGAGAGATGGGGTGGGTGGCACTGGTTTTATGTAGATAGATGGGTAGGACGGCAATGGTCTTATGTAGATAGATGAGGAAGATGGCACTGGTTTTATGTAGAGAGATGGAGAGGACGGCACTGGTATTATGTAGTTAGATGGGGAGGATGGCACTGGATTTATCTAGTTCGTTGGGTACGACGGCACTGGTTTTATCTAGATAGATGGGGAGGACGACACTGGTTTTATGCAGACAGATGGGGAGGACGGTACTGGTTTTATGAGAGAGATGGAGAGTACGGCACTGGTATTATCTATATAGATAGGTAGGGTGGCACTGGTTTTATGTAGATAGATGGGTGGGACGGCACTGGTTTTATGTAGATAGATGGGCAAGACTGCACTGGTTTTATGTAGATAGATGGGGGTGGATGGTACTGGTTTTATGTTGATGGATCAGTAGCACGGCACTGGTTTTTGTAGATAGATGAGGAAGATGGCACTGGTTTTATGTAGATAGATGAGGAAGATGGCACTGGTTTTATGTAGAGAGATGGAGAGGACGGCACTGGTTTTATGTAGAGAGATGGAGAAGACGGCACTGGTTTTATGTAGTCAGTTGGGGAGGGTGGCACTGGTTTTATGTAGAGGGATGGAGAGGACGGCACTGTTTTTTTGTAGAGAGATGGAGAGGACGACACTGGTTTTATGCAGACAGATGGGGAGAACGGCACTTGTTTTATGTAGATAGTTGGGTAGGACAGCACTGGTTTTATGTAGTTAGATTGGTAGGAAGGCGCTGGTTTTATGTAGTTAGATGGGGAGGACGGCACTGGTTTTATGTAGATAGATGGGGAGGATGATACTGGTTTTATGTACTTAGTTTGGGAGGACGGCACTGGTTTTATGTAGTTGGATGGGTAGGATGGCACTGGTTTTATGTAGACGGGTGGGTAGGACAGCACTGGTTTTATTTAGAGAGATGGGGTGGGTGGCACTGGTTTTATGTAGATAGATGGGTAGGACGACACTGGTTTTATGCAGACAGATGGGGAGGACGGTACTGTTTTTATGAGAGAGATGGAGAGTACGGCACTGGTATTATCTATATAGATAGGTAGGGTGGCACTGGTTTTATGTAGATAGATGGGTGGGACGGCACTGGTTTTATGTAGATAGATGGGCAAGACTGCACTGGTTTTATGTAGATAGATGGGGTGGATGGTACTGGTTTTATGTTGATGGATCAGTAGCACGGCACTGGTTTTTGTAGATTGATGGGAAGGACGGCACTGGTTTTATGTAGATAGATGGGGAGGATGGCACTGGTTTTACGTAGATAGATGGGTGGGATGACACCGGTTTTATGTAGATAGATGAGTAGGACGGCACTGGTTTTATGTAGATAGATCAGGTGGATGGCACTGGTTTTCTGTAGATAGATGGGTAGGACGGCACTGGTTTTATGTAGATAGATGGGGAGGATGGCACTTGTTTTATGTAGATAGATGGGTGGGCAGCACTGTTTTTTTGTAGATAGATGGGGAGGACGGCACTGGTTTTATGTAGGTAGGTGGGTAGGATGGCACTGGTTTTATGTAGATAGATGGGGAGGACAGCACTGGTTTTATGTAGAGAGATGTGGAGGACGGCAGTGGATTTATGTAGAGGGAGGGGGAGGACGGCACTGGTTTTATGTAGATAGATGGGTGGGGCCACTGGTTTTATGTAGATAGATGGGTAGAACGGCACTGGTTTTATGTAGAGAGATGCTGAGGACGGCACTGCTTTTATGTAGATAGATGGGGAGGACAAAAGTGGTTTTATGTAGAGAGATGGAGAGGACGGCACTGGTTATATGTAGTCAGATGGGGAGGGTGGCACTGGTTTTATGTAGAGAGATGGAGAGTACGGCACTGGTATTATGTAGTTAGATGGGTAGGACGGCACTGGTTTTATGTAGAGAGATGGAGAGGACGGCACTGGTTTTATGTAGTCAGATGGGGAGGGTGGCACTGGTTTTATGTAGAGAGATGGCGAAGACGGCACTGGTTTTATGTAGATAGATGGGGAGGACAGCACTGGTTTTATGTAGATAGATGGAGAGGATGATACTGGTTTTATGTACTTAGTTGGGGAGGACGGCACTGGTTTTATGTAGATGGATGGGTAGGATGGCAGTGGTTTTATGTAGACGGGTGGGTAGGACGGCACTGGTTTTATTTAGAGAGATGGGGTGGGTGGCACTGGTTTTATGTTGATGGATCAGTAGCACGGCACTGGTTTTATGTAGATAGATGGGTCGGATGGCAATGGTCTTATGTAGATAGATGAGGAAGATGGCACTGGTTTTATGTAGAGAGATGGAGAGGACGGCACTGGTTTTATGTAGAGAGATGGAGAAGACGGCACTGGTTTTATGTAGTCAGTTGGGGAGGGTGGCACTGGTTTTATGTAGAGGGATGGAGAGGACGGCACTGTTTTTTTGTAGAGAGATGGAGAGGATGGCACTGGTTTTATGTAGAGAGACGGGGAGGACGACACTGGTTTTATGTAGAGAGATGGGGAGGACGACACTGGTTTTATGCAGACAGATGGGGAGAACGGCACTTGTTTTATGTAGATAGTTGGGTAGGACAGCACTGGTTTTATGTAGTTAGATGGGTAGGAAGGCGCTGGTTTTATGTAGT